>NC_143579.1:122925265-123084213 GCF_048544385.1 Mastigoproctus giganteus | reverse complement strand
ATTAGTTATCTTCCACAGGCTTCTGTGTCGCCTGATAATTTATATGCATCCCATGCATTTTTATTCTCTGCCAAGAGTCTCATTAGTTCATCTGATATCCATTTAGGCCTAAACCTTGTTCTTGGTATAGTCGGTCCTCGTATAACACGCGTTTAAATTACACGAATTCGATCATACAATAGGGGAACGTTATCTTATATAACACGAACCGAATTCGCTTATGCACGATTCGCCTTTGTGTTTACAAGAAATGGCAGTCGAACGCGGAATCACCCCAACCGAACGCAACACGATAGGAATGAATTAGATTCTGAAAATGTATTTATGTGTTTTATATCAGTGAAGGGGAAACACATTTCACCATAATAACGTAAAAACCAACACAATTCCAGCTATCGATATAATCGCAAATGCAATTAGATCGAGTTTACTACCAGTTTATAACAGATTCCACTAGCAGAAACGAAACTGGAAATTGTTTTATGGTAGTAACCCCCGGAAATGTGCTTTAGTAAAATGTGGGGTGTTATAATGTATCTCGGCCTTTACGGTGTTGTTTATTCAGTTATAACGTAAAAACCAACACAATTCCAGCTATCGATATAATCGCAAATGCAATTAGATCGAGTTTACTACCAGTTTATAACAGATTCCACTAGCAGAAACGAAACTGGAAATTGTTTTATGGTAGTAACCCCCAGAAATGTGCTTTAGTAAAATGTGGGGTGTTATAATGTATCTCGGCCTTTACGGTGTTGTTTATTCAGTTGCTATACGCGCGCAGCTTTGTTTATGTGTATTAAGCGTGCCTCCCCGTTTTGTAATTGCGCTTTATTCCCTAAAATTGAGTAAAATACTTAAAAGGTGTGAAAAGGAAGCGTCCTGGCGAAGACACTGCAGATTCAGAGAGAGAGAAAAAAAAAAAAAAAAGCAATATCGATAAACAGAGGCGGACTGGGTCAAAAATTCTTACCCGGGAAAATTTATAGTGGCCTCATACTACAGTTTATGGCCAAAATCACACCGGGATTTCCCGGGTAAGGCTTATGGCCAGTCCGCCTCTGTCGATAGAGAAAAAAATATGAAATTGTGAAACGCTTTGAGCGAAATGAAAGACCATGTGATATTGCAAGTGCTACAGACCTAAATGAGGCAACGCCGAGAATTACAAAGAATGCGGAGAAAATAAAAAAACACTTTCATAACGGGAACAACTCAAAGTGTAATTAAAATCCATTAGATTAAGACAAGAATTGGAAGAGATGGAACAAAATCAAACAAAAAACAAGTTTGCTTACGATAGAAGCAAAGCATTAGCAATATTTTATTACGTAATAGTCGTAATAAAATACGTAAGCATTTTATTTCGACTATTTTATTTAATATAATAATTTTTTTACGAATAAAATACGTATTTTATTCGTAAAAAATATTTTTAGTATTAAAAAATACTAAAAATACTTTATTATAATATAATAAATAATAAAAATATTTATTTTTTATTATATTATAATAAAAAATATATTATATTTTTTATTACGTATTTTAATCGTTATAAAATACGTATTTTATAACGATTAAAATTACCCGGTTATTTATTGTGTTTGGTAATGTTTTGGTACCAAATGTGTGTTCAATCTTGGGTGGTTGGCACATAACCCCACTTTTCCCATAGGGCCTGTTTATATTGCACGAGGGTTTCTAGGAACACAACTATCGTGCTATACAAGGACAGACTGTATTTGGCTTAACCACACAAGGGCTACTGAGGCCAAATCGTGTCACATAAACGCTGAACAATATTTCTTAATCAGTATGAAAAGCCTAGTAACTTGCACGATTAGTTCCTTGAATGCTTCCCACTTAGAACTTGCAGTTTGGTAATATCATCAGTTGGTCCCACTACAGAATTTGAAAAAAAACTGTCTTGAGACCACTGTAGTCACCTTTACGGAAACAAAAACCCATCTCTTTACCCCTGCTGGTAAATTATATCTTTAGTAACTCCCACATTGGCTCAGTACACTGTGATCACTGCCACCTAGTGGTGGTGCCTCCGTAGCCAGGTGGGTAGGAGCAGCAGCAGTGCGTAGCACACGCTTCTTGATTAGATTGGGGTTCGAGCCTGTGACCACCAAATACGGAGGATGCAGAAAGGTCAGGGAATGACCACAGCATATCCCCAGAGCAATATGTCCTTAGTTGCTAATGCTCCTAAAAACCAAATTACAACAGCAACATCTAGTGGTTCCTTTATCAGCAAATTCTTAATGCATGAATAATCACTGCTGATAACCAGATCAAGAATATTACACTCTCTGGTTGCCTCTCGAACATGCTGCTGCAGAAAATAATCATCCAATAAATCCACAACAGTATAGATACTGTGCACGTGACCAACCCAGAAGTTCCAGTCAATATCTGGGAAGTTAAAATCCCACATTATAACACAATCTGATTTACTGACCCATTCTATTTCTCTGTACAATTGTTTGTTGTACTCATTAGGTCTATAATGCACTCTTACTCTCATTTTTGCTTTCCTAGTGCTTATGTCACACCAAACTGACTCAACATTGCACTGTCCATCTATGTCAACTGGATGCAATTTCTTAGATTTTATGTTTTTGTTAATTAACAGCATAGCCCCTCCTCCCTTCCTATCCTTGTACTCCCCAAATTCCAATTCTGCATCTGGGTGACACCACTCTGCTATCCCAACAATATCTGCCTTTGATGTCTTGACCAGCACTTCATATTTGTCAAATTTATTTACTATACTTCTAACATTGGTGTACATGCAAGTAAAAAAAGTAAAGTGCAGCCATTATCAACCCACTGCAGGGTGGAAGCCTCCCCAACAATTCATGCTGAGGGAAATGGACCATAATCTGCCACGCTGGTCCAGTGCGGGTTGGCAGATCGACCGTATTCAGCAGGCAGGGGCTTGAACCCCGGTCTACTCAAAGAGCGTGTGCTACTGCACTCCCGCTCCTGCCCACTCGGCTTACATGCAAGTATACATGCACTTATTCTTAGTAACACTAATACAGCCCATGTATTTGTTTCATGATTACTCCCACCAGCACCTATAATTACTATAATGCCCTCCAGGCTGCTGCTCATTCTAATGCAAGGATCACTTTCATCTCTCTGCCTGCAGCTACTTTTAACCTTTTATTCTGTGAATCCCCTCAATCTAGCAGTTTTCAGACCCACCGAATGCGGCCTTGATAGTATCAGCAAACACTCTTGCACCCTCTTCTATTTAAGTGTATCCCATCCCTGCAGAAGCAGTCTTTCCTGTTAACAAGTATAGACCACACTGGTAATCTATGATTTCAATATCTTTCATATTTAGGAGTTACCATTGAAAAAAAAAAAAAGTTTAATGTTTTCGGTAGCATTTCTTTCATTTAATGATTTTTACTATAATGCTGTTCTCCAGCAACAAATTTTTTTATTTAGAATATTTGTCCCAATGCAACCAGGACTTGTACTGTTGTACCTAATTTTGTTTGTCTATTTTGTGGATAAAAATGCAGGTTTTTTGGTGATAAAAGGAAATAGCCCTCGCCTGAGACGATTAATGGTCTTGAGTGAAAAGAAATTCCTTCCATCTATCTCTTTGGTTTCAGAACCAGGCCTTTTCTGCAGAGTGGAAGAACAGCATTTGTAACTTTTTGTGTTATCCCTCAAAGATATGATTTGGTACTGCTGTATATTTAAAATATGCAAGTGCAAGGAAACAGAATCATTTTATGTAATAGAGGAAAGAGAAAAAAAAATGCATAAACAGTTTTATATTTCCACAATCAGATTTTATTTTCTATAAAACATATATACAGAGTTCGAATTAATTTGAAGTAATTGACAAGATAATATTTGCTGAAAAATGAACAGTGAAATTGGAGAATTGAGTTTGAGTCACAATGAACAGAAATTGATCACCTGTAGAAATATCACAGATTTTGGTCCATGAACTTGCCTTTACTTCACGGAAAATTAAATGTCTTATGGTTTTCGTCCATTTTAAGAATATATGGAAAGTTACTTACTTTCAGATTTTCAAAAGTCTTTCATGCAAATATCTAGTATTTTTGCATTCTGCCACTCTTTGGACAAAAAAAAAATAGAGAAAATTTATCTAATAATCAGTTAATTCAAAATTAACAATGAGTACTTTTGTCAGTTACTGTGTAGCAGTGTTTTAAATTCTGTCTGAGCAACTGATAATTTTCTTTATAAAATGTTTTTTTATAGTTCTGAAGAAGAGATAAAACTTTAAAACAATTTTTAACAATCTTCAAAAAACAGCAACTTAAATGTTTTCGTAATCGTTATATCTCTTTGGCTTTTTCCACTATATATTGTTCAGTAACGCCACCTTCAGGTAGTTTCACAAACATTCATATTGCAACATGAAGAGGCAAGCTTCCGTTTTGACGCAAATGAGAAAGTCATGGCTTTCAGAGCAGATTCAAGAAAAGGCTGGTAACTAATCCAATTAAGAACGGAGATATTGTTTTTCCACTGTTTTTTTCTTCTACAAAAAAAAAAAAAAAAAAATTAGTATTATCATCTTCCACTATTGCAGATAACAGATCAGGTCATAGAAATGTGTGCACAAATGATTAAAGAGATATGTTTATAATGCCTATCTTATGTTATACTAACTGTCTTATAACATCTGCCCACCTGGCGATGTTATGAGAAATGGAGGGGCCCCTTGGGAACTAACTGGAGTTTATTTCAAGGTTGTTTATACAGCCTCTCATTAGGAACTGTCACATGCCTGATAGGGAGTTGCTTTTAGCCACACACAGTGCAATAGCACTGCTCAGCAATGCTAGTTTCAGTATTGTTTGAGCACTTTGTGGCCAATTTTAGTTTACTGCGTAAGTAGTTTCAATGATGCAAGTATCCACACACTAGTCAAAGAATTTTGAACTGTGAAAACATAAGTTTTTGAAAAATTGTCTTTTTTTTTTTAGCCTAATTGTCACATTTAATCATACTCTAAGTAGTTTTATAGTCCTAGTCACGCTTATTATTTTTTTAAATTTAGCTAGAGATTTTGTACACTACTACTTAATATATCTAGACCCTTATATTGTTTGAATCTTGCCACCATCGTTATTGTTCCAGAATAGCACATAACCAGTAGTGCAGAGGAATAGAAGGGTTTAATTGTGATAAATAAGTAGCTTGAAGATTCTAATCACTTGTTGGGCATATCTCTTTTGTGTTTAGCTAAGGATATAACTAATTTAATATTGTGATTGTTATGGTATAGCGCAACTATATCTCTAACTTTATAGCATAATCAAGTATAACGTAAAACTAGATAGCATGGTAGGAATCTATTAGCTTATTGTAGTATTGTGGATTAATCAATTAAATTTAGTAATCTTACTAAACAGACCAATTAGTGCAATTGCATCATATTAGTACATAGTAAACCACCGAAGCAGGTGAAATGGCATCATTTTTGTTCTATCTCATATTGTGAAAACCTTCACAGCAATTTTCCCTGATATTGTACTACCTCGAATAAGCAATGCTTCACCAATGGAGAAAACTAATGTTACTTATTCTCGGTGGATACTGCCACCCAGACGGCACAGTTTCGAGAGTTGTTGGCTGTTGTTGTTATTTGGTTTTTTAGGAGCATTAGCAATTAAGGCCATATTGCTCCGGGGATATGTAGTGGTCATTCCCTGACCTTTCTGCATCCTCTATAATTGGTGGTCATGGGCTAGAACCCCGGTCTAATCAAGAAGCATATGCTATGCACTGCTGCTCCTGGCTACGGAGATGCCGAGATGTTGGCCTCTCTTTGGTGGATGCAGTGGCGGATTAAGGATAGTTGGGGCCTCCCAAAAAATAATAATAAAAAATAAATAAAAGTTAGGTGGCAAATAAATGAAATTTTGTACTTTTGAATTTTTTGCTTAAATTAATCAAGATTTTTATGATGTTTACTGAAAACAATCTATTTTAGAACACTATAGGAAAATGTCTTGGCTTGGAGGCCCCCTACGCACGTGCCTCATTGTCTTAATGGGTAATCCGCCACTGGGTGGATGGGTAGATACCCTGGTGTCGCAATTAGTGACAACCCAGTTATGAAGTACAGGGTCATCAAAAAAGGTGTCCGTGATTTCCTTTTTAATTATCTTCGGAAATATTTGATCGATTGCTGTGATTGTAGCAGCAAACAGTGTTGTAACTCACTAAGTTTTATTTGATACCTCACCAATGACCGTTGGCTGTGCCATGAGTTTGTGTGTGTGTGTGTGTGTGTGTGTGTGCAGAATGACTTCTACGTGCAATGCCTCAGTCAGCGTCAGTAAGATGGCCATGCAACAGAAACAGATTGTGTTGTGATGTTGCACACATTTTTTTCGATGACCCTGTATAACTCCATAATATGAGAGATGATGTGCAATAGTATATACTACTGCACAGTAATATGATGCAATTACACTAACTTGTCCTTTTAGTGAATCTTTGCATAGTTTGAGGCTTTAGAACAAAAAATCTTAATTTAGTAATCTTGTTAATTTTCATTGTTAATCAATTGAATTGTATTTAAATAGAAATCATTCCCCAGACTAGAGCAGCAAAGCAATGGGCACAAAGTGGTGGGAGTGCTGTGGTTCGGGGAGAACCAAAGGGGCGATTCTCCAATGCCTCACAGTTTAAAAAATTCTGCGACTTGTAAAATGTTTGCAGACTTTCTGGAACAGGACATGATCTAGCGAAGGAGTCTTTGCCAAGTCTAGGTGTAGAGAATGTGAAGAAATTATGTGCCAACTCAGCATTCTGATGGTATCTATGAGAGTTTGAAGAGTAGGGTAGATGTCCTTAGAGGAATTAAAATGAGGCCTATCAAGTTCTCAGCTGCCCAACTCAATGCCAGAACTCACTCTTGTGCAGCAGGCAACTCAGCTGAATTCTTCAAGGCAGAATGCACTCGTCCCACAGGAGCAAGACGTTTGTGGATTTATTGGATGATTGTTTTCTGTAGCAGCATGCTCGAGGGACAACCAGGGGGAGTAGTACAGCAGCGATTATTCATACATTAAGAATCTGCAGATAAAAAGGAACCACTATGTGGCAGTAATCACAGTGTACTGATTTACTCAAAGATGTAATTACAATCAGGGGTAAAGGGAAGGGATTTTGCTTTTGTAAAGCAAAATACAGTGGTCTCAGGCAGTTGTTAAATTCTATTCTGTGGGACCAACTAATGATGTTACCAACAGCAAATTCTAAATAGGTACTGTTCAAGGGTTAAGCCTAAATGGATGTCAGATGAACTAATGACACTCATGGCAGAGAAGAAAAATGCATGGGATGCATATAAATTATCAAGTGACAGAAGCCTACAGATATAAGCTAGTCTATAATCAGGCCACAAAAGAGATTAGGCAAGCAGATTAAGAGAAATCTTTGGCAAAGGATGCAAAGAAACATAGCAAAGATTTCTCTAGGACAATGCCCCTGGCCATCCTGCAAACCTTGCTGAAGTCAGAGCATCTCTGGACTCTGTTACCCTCCCGATCAATTGCAACCAATTGACCAGGAGGGTAACAGCAATATTTAAAGCCAGTGACTTTGACTGTGCTGTGGAAGGATGACTCCTCTTTACACTCTTAGGTGGATCAGAGGAACTTTCTAGATATTTCTGAATAAAAAGTGGATAAAGTTTGCAAATACGTTCGTCTTAGGGAATGGATTATGAGAAATGCCACATGACCTTGTGTTTTGCACTTCTTTTGAGAGTTGAAGTATCATGATATGATGAGTCTGTGAGCTCCACAACTGGAAAGTTTTGTAGATCCATTTGGCTTCTTTTAGCCCTGGGGTTTGGCTCTTATGCCTAGGTTTCCAGCCTCACCGTGGAAAGGCAGGAATAAGTATCTGGTGTGACCAAGTAAAAGGTAGTAAGTGTTATTAATCAAACTATGATCAAATAAGGAGATTTATAAACGATAGTAACATAAAATAACTAGAAATCTCTGTGGAAAATCACACTGGAAGCTCAGAGAAATTACTCATCACAAATTGTTTGGCACCGGGAGCCCAGTTTATTTGCAGCTGGGGGATATGCTCCAGAAAGGTCAACTTCTTATCTAGTATTACATGGGTGAGCTGTCCATTTGGGTAAAGATTTCTTTTATGGCAAAAATGTACACATACAATTTTTGATGTTGAAAGTCAGAATCCATTATCAGCATATGGTCCTGTGAATGGAAGGAGATACTGAAGTCTGCATAAAGCATAAAGAGCATTGGGTGGTAACTGCTCATAACTGTATTTATTTTAATGCAAATAATGTGGGACTGAAGGCTGATCCTTGCAGAATACCTTCCTCCTGGCAGAAAATTCGTGAGAGAAAAGTTATACTCTAACCTGGAAAGCTTGGTTTGATAGGAAGTCAAAGTACTCTGAGTTCTATATCATGTTCTTGTTTATCTATGCTCATGACCACTTGGCCACATCTTGCACTTTTCAAGAACAAAGAACATGGATACCAGATGTTCTGATTTTATAAAGGTATCTCTTATGCTGGTTTCCATTCTTATTTGATAATCAACATAGATCTCTTGGGTCTAAAGCTGCAATGAGTATTAGTGAAAATTTGGTTCTCCTCTAGGTACCACACTAACTTGACATTGACCAGCCTTACAAAGATTTTATAGACAGAGCTGGTTAGGGACAACAGTTATCTAAGATGATACGATCTTTGCCATCTTTTGGGAAAGCTAGAATAATTTCCTGAAGCTTGAAATTGGGGACACATCCTCTGTAAAGATCTGATTGTACAGGACCAGTATTATCAAATCCATTGATGTTATTGTAAAGTATTCTAATAATGCATGCCATCAGATCTGGCTGCTGCTCACTTGTGACAATGCGAGTGCTATACAGAGTTTCATCGTAAAAGGTCTATTGTATGATTCAAGTGCATTAGAGCTGAAGTTTAGATTTTTCTATCAGGTCTTTGTTAAAAATTTTGGGGGTTAAGATGTTTTTGTTGACACTCAAGCAAATGTTAACATTAGCACAGCATATTATGCAAGAAAGCAAACTTATTTAGCATCAGCTAAAAAAAAAAAAAAAAAAAAAAAAAAAAAACACACCACCCATCCCATCTCACCCATCCATTTCACTCCAAATGTTTGTCTAGTTCTGCCTTGAATTTAAGTTGCTGACCTCCACTACGACAGATGGAAGTTTGTTCCAACTATCAACCACCTGCTGGCTAAAGGCAAATTTCCACACGTCTATTCCACAACTGTCTTTCCTCAATTTGAATTTATGCCCCCTCAGGTGAGTAATCTGAGCAAGAGGAAGAATCCCATTAGCATTGAGCTTGCTCCATCCATACAAGGCCTTATACACCTCAATTAAATCACCCCGCAGGTGCCTAGTCTCCAGAAGCTGCAATTTGCAGAACTTAAGCCTTTTTCGTTAACACCAACCTTTTGTTCCACTCACCAATCTCATTCTCTGTACTCGTTCCAGCAGCTCTACATCCTTCCTAAAATGAGGCCTGGTGTGGCCTGACCATTGTCTGAATTATAACTGCAGTCTTGTCTAGATGATCCTGTGGCGCCTCCGTAGCCAGGTGGGCAGGAGCAGCAGTGCGTAGCACACGCTTCTTGATTAGACCGGGGTTCGAGCCTGTGAACCACCAAATACGGAAAGGTCAGGGAATGACCACCACATATCCCCGGAGCAATATGGCTTAGTTGCTAATACTCCTAAAAACCAAAACAACAACAACTAGATGATCCTGCATTGCTTCCTTAAAAAAGTGCCTATTATTTTCCCCGGAACAGAAGTTAAACTAAATGGTATGTAATTACTCGTGTCACCCTTTCATCCCCCTTTGTGAATTGGGGACACATTTGCACATTTCCAGTCCATGACCTCCCCTAAAATCCAAGGAAGCTTTCATAATTATGGCTAAGGGATTGCTTACTTCCTTTGCTGCCTCTTTAATAAATGTGGATAGATCCCATCCACCCCAGGTGCCTTCCATATGTTTAACTTCAACAATTTCTCCTCCACTGTGCTCTCAGTTATTACAAAATCATGTAGCTCCCTATTAGAGTTTGATAAACTTTTGGCACTCCCCTCCTTGAATAACTCCTCATGCGTAAATGTAGATGCAAAATAGTCATTCAATTTACCAGCTAACTGAGCATTATCATCAATAGTCAAACCATCTATGTTAAATGGACCAATGTGATTCATCCCTTTCCTTCTAGAGTTTATATCTGCCATAGGATTATCAGGTCTCACCTGATAATTTAAATTCATCTGATAATTCTGATATCTGAAATTCATCTGATAATTCTGATATCTGAAATTCATCTGATAATCTGATATCTGAAATTAATCTGATAATTCTGATATCTGAAATTCATCTGATAATCTGATATCTGAAATTAATCTGATAATTCTGATATCTGAAATTCATCTGATATCTATTTAGGCCTAAACCTTGAACAGTATTCCTTAGTTAGTATGAAAAGCCTAGTACCCTCCAAGATTAATTCCCTGAAGGCCTCCCATTTAGAATTCACTTTTGGTAACATCATCAGTTCATCCCACTGAAGTCACCTTTATGAAAGGAAAAACCCTTACCCTTGATGGTAGTTATATCTTTAAGTAAATACCACATCAGTACACTGTGATTGCTGCCACCTAGTGGTTCCTTTATCTGCAGATTCTTAACGCATGAAGAATCACTGCTAATAATCAGATCAAGTGTATTACTCCCTCTGGTACATAATGATGCTGAAGAAAACTGTCATCCAATAAATCCACAAAACATTTGCCAGTGTGCGAGTGACCAATCCACAAGTTCCAGTTAATATCTCAGAAGTTAAAATCCCCCCATTATAACACAATCTGATTTACTGGCCCACTATTTCTCTGCACAATTGCTCATTATACTCATCAGATTCATTAGTCCTATAACATATACCTACTCCCATTTTCCCTTTCCCAGTGCTTATGTCAACACCACACTGACTCAATATTGCATTGTTCACCAATGTCAATTGGATGCACTTCCTTAGATTTTATGTGTTTCTTAACTAACAGCATAACCCTTCCTGTCCTGTTTATCCTTTGTGTACACATTGTATTCCCCAAATTCCAGTTCTGTGCTGCTTATATCCATGTGGTACCACCTCTCGGATATCCCAACAATATCCATTTTTGATGTCTTGACCAGCACTTCAAAGTCATCAAATTTATTTACTGTATGCATTGGCATACATGCAAGTATATATACACCTATTTTTACTCTTAGTTACCCTAACATGACCCATGTATTTACTTGTTACATGATGACTCCCAACAGCCCTTTAAATCCCCATTACCTCACTTTGCAGGCTGCTGCTCATTCCAATAGAAGCAGTGCAAGAATCACTTTTACCTCTGCCTGTGGCTACTGTTATTAGTCTGTGAATCCCTCCAAGCTAGCAGTTTTCCAACCAACATAACACTGCCTAGATAGCATCAGCAAATATTTCTATTTAAGTGTATCCCGTCCCTGTAGAAACAATCTCAGACCACGCTGAGAAAAATTTACCCCAAGAGCCTTGCACAAGCTCTCTCTCTCTAGGGCCATATTGATTGACAAGGCTCTCACACCATGTACTCGCTCCTATCATGTCTGGGCAGAATTGCAGACACTTTCAAATTTAACCTTAACTTGTACCTTTTTTCAGCATTGACCTGTACTTGTTAAGTTAGTCTGCAAATCTCCCACTCCTGTGGTACTACACTGACTGTGGTAGAGAATGAAAAGGATATGAGGGTAATTGTGGAGGCAGATATGAAGTTCTCTGAGCAGTGGAGATAGGCTGCAAGAGTAGCTCGTGGTGTCTTGTCAATGAGATTATTATTATTAATATTAGCCATATGGTACAAGGAAGCCTAAGGCTTATGCTGCACCAGCCAAAAAAAAAAAAAAATTTCCGAGTTACCCCCTGAGAGAGAGAGAGAGAGAGAGAGAGAGAGAGAGAGAGAGAGAGAGAAAAGTATAAAGGAATCACCAAGAAAGAGAAAAATTATCCAGCTCAGGACCCTGGGTTTGCCAAGCCCATACTCACCAGATGTGAGCCCCCGGGGTGAAATACAGGAATTTTTCTAGCAGGGATAAGGAGGTGATTATTCCCTTGTATAAGGCAATGGTCAGGCCACATCTTGAGTACTGTATACAGGTCTGGAGGCCTCATTTCAAAAAGGATGTAGAGCTGCTGGAACGAGTACAGAGAAGGGCAACAAGATTAGTGAATGGAACAAAGGGTTGCTCTTACGAAGACAGGCTTAAGTTTTGCAAATTACAGTGTCTGGAGACTAGGCACCGGTGAGGTGATCTGATAGAGGTGTATAAAGTCTTGAATGATTTGAGCATGCTCAATGCCGATGGGATTCTTCCTCTTGCTCAGAATAATCACCTGAGCGGGCATAAATTCAAATTGAGGAAAGACAGATATAGGATAAATGTGCAGAAATTTGTCTTTGGCCAGCGGGTAGTTGGTCAGTGGAACAGACTTCCATCCCTTGTTGTGGAAGTTGATAGCCTAAATAAATTTAAGGCGCAGCTGGACAGGTATTTCGAATGAACGGAAGGGTGAAATGGGAGTGGGTTTTTTTTTTTTTTTTTTGGCTGATGCTGCATAAGCTTTCTTTCTTGCATCATATGCCTCTACTAATGCTAATGTCATTAATGCCAACGCGTACAACAATATCTCCCTTTGTGCCTTTAAAAGATATCTGCTCTACAATGCCATCAACTTTTGCCCCTGGCAGACCTATCCCTTTTTGCACAATATATTTCCCATCTCCCTGACAACAGTCACAGACAACTAGCTCCTGTGGGACCGGCACATTCTGCCCTGGTCGCCGCTGCGTTGTCGGATTATCAAGTGCAAGCTCTGGCACTGATGTGGACAGCTGAGAGCTTGATGGGTCGCCAAATGTAAGTCCTTCGAGGGCATGTACCCTGTGTTTCAATTATTATTATAATTGAAACACAGGGGCCTTTATGTACCCCATAAAGGCCCATAATAATGCTGAGTTGGCACCTAACTTCTTCACACTGCTTACATCGAGCAGACACGAATCCCCCTTGGCAACATCATGTCCTGTTTCAGAAAGGTTTGCAAACATATCACAAGTTGCACATTTCTTTAGGCCATGATGCACTGGAGAATATCCCCCTTTAGTTCTCCCAAGAGCCACAGCACTCCTGCTGTTTTGTGCATTTTGCTGCTCTAGTATGGGGCGTGATTTCTGTTTAAATACGATTTAATTAATTAACAATGAAAATTAATAAGGTTAATAAATTTAATTGATTTTATTTACTATATTATACTTGACTATAAAATACTATACTAAACTAATGCTGTAATATGTATTCTGCTATACCGTAACAATCACAATACTAAATTAGTTATATCCTTAGCTAAATACAAAAGATATATGCCCAAAAAGTGATTAAACACTTCAAAATACTTATTTATTACAATTAATATTCCTGCCAAAACACCAAAGTGATAGCAGTAAGAGTAGTAAGTTGTAACTTACAAAGTCACAGTCACTAGCTAAATTTAAAAAAATATTATTATTAGCCATATGGTGCAAGGAAGCCTGAGGCTTATGCTGCACCAGCCAAAAAAAAATATTTGAGTTACTCTGAGAGAGAGAGAGAGAGAGAGAGAGAGAGAGAGAGAGAGAGAGAGAGAGAGAGAGAGAGAGAGAGAGAGAGAGAGAGAGAGAAGTAGAAGGGAATCATCAAGAAAGAGAAGAATGATGATATCCAGTGCAGGACCCTGGGTGTGCCAAGCCCATACTCACCAGATGGGAGCCCCTTAATGAACTCTACTAAGCCTATTTAATCTCTTTGTAAAACACAAATTAATACATTAACTAATCAAAACATACAACAGATATATGCCCAAGAGGTGATTAAACTCTTCAAAATACTTAATTATTAAAATTCAAACCTTACTACTATTCTGAGCTACTGGTTATGCTACAATGCCCCAGGGCCTCACATCTGGTGAGTATGGGCTTGACACACCCAGGGTCCAATGATGAGCTGGATATCATCATTCTTCTTTCTTGGTGATTCCTCTCTCTCTCTCTCTCTCTCTCTCTCTCTCTCTCTCTCTCTCTCTCTCTCTCACAGGATAACTCAGGAATTTTTTTTTGGTTGGTGCAGCATAAGCCTCAGTCTTCCTTGAACCATATGGCTAATAATAATAATTCCCTCCTAAAACACCATGATAGCAGTAGTGAGTTGGAACTTACAAAATCACTAGCTAAATTTAAAAAATAAGCCAAAGAACACCACTAAGCCTATTTAATCTTTTTGTAAAACAAATTAATAAGCTAACTAATCAAAAATACGATAAAATTTCAATGAAAACTTATCAGCATGTAGCAGCTACAGAAATCTGTCTTCACCAAGCGACACCTGGTGGCCAAAAAACTAGTGCAATTGTATCACTATTATATTACAATATTAGGAAAGCAGAATTTCTGCATTTATCTTGCATTTTACAGATTTGTTCCAGACCAGTTGATTGATTTATATATGATGCGAAATGGATTCAGGAATTTTTCAGCTTTAAGTTTGTTAAAGCAGACTGACTTTTCTGGTGGCTTTTTTTTTTTTCTAAATCTTACACATTATATTAATGTTTGAAGCAGGATCATAAAAAAAAAAATAAAAAAAAAGTGTACTTTTTGTTGCTTTTGCACAAGTTTGCTTAGAGCGTATTGGTTCTCAGTGGCAGGATATCAGCAAAATCTATTCCACACCTTTGTGCTTTTTCTTGCCACAATGCATTTTGCAGGCCACCCTGTTTTTGGGTGTAGAAGTGAAATGTGCAGAGATTTTTGGGATGGAATGTGTGCACAGAGAAAGCACTATGCTTTCTTTGATGTGATACAGCATCATTTATTGACTACTCTTACTGTAAGATTCCCATTTGGATTTTCCATAGGGGGGGTTGGAGGGTTTTGCTGAAATGACAAAGTGCTGCAAATCAGTGTAGGAACTACAGGGTTGTGGTCACTGCTTAAAGGATTTTGACTAACTTCCCCACTGAAAGCAGGGAGTAGAAAAATTAAAAAAAGTATCAACTCCATTGTTCTGGAAGGAGAGGCTGTGGTGATCAAGTATTCATTCCACAATCTGCTCTCATTTATTGATGCCTGTGCTACCTCATAAAGGGTTATAGCCATTTAAGTTGCCTAGTATGCAAGATGGAGTGGTTGCTGCAGAATGAGACTATCCAAATCATAAAACAAACATACAGTAATGAAAACACTCACAGAAAATCAGGCTGTTACAGCTTCAAAATGGCTGGTCAATGCTGCACTGGAAAAAGGGTATTACTACACCACATTAGCTAGCCCTTCACTTATTCTATCTTTACTGGATATTATATAATTTTTTGCATTCAGATTGTCTATTCTTAAGTTTTCTCTTGGAGGCAGAGGCAGATTGGTGAGTTTTGGGTGTCATTGATATTTCTATTGAAAACCCCAACAGGTCTATATATAAAATGGTTCTTTGTTTGGTTTTAATGGTTCTTTCAATTTGTTTCTGAACTTAAATTTGGCAGACTTATGTTTCTCTTTCTTCAGAAAATATGGGTACCCTGTATCCATTTTTTTTTTTCATTCATTTTTTTACTGTTATTTCTTGTTTTGATGGTCAAGGTGTGCTTAATAGGTGTCTAGCCATAGGAGAAAAAGATGTGGGGAGGGATGGGAAAGTCAATTTGAGTTCCAACTGAACGGTTTTTTGTTACTGTTTGCACATAGAAAAGTTCATTTCTAATGCGCGGTTGACCATTTTTCTTGCTTTCTGATATGTGGCACTACATTCAGTTTTATACTTTTGATTGGCTTTCTCTCATTTCTGCTAGTTGCACATTCTAGAACAGGCAGGATGATCCCCTTTGAAGTTAGTGAATGTTTCCACAGAGGTCCCTCTTGGGTGAAGGCTTTGCAAGCTTCCTGAGGGTGTCCATATCTTCAGCATTTGAAACACCATAGGGGGTTTTGAATGTATGGCCCCCACTGGGCAGTTCAGATATCCTCCTTTTATGGTTGTTGGAAGTCAAGGCATGTCAAAAGTGAGAATCAGATTTCTAAGTGGCACATTTCTATTTCTCTGAATTGTTATTCTTTTTGATATTTGTTTCTCCTTAATCTTTTAATTCATTACAGTGGAATTAACCTTTTAGTTTCAAGAGTTCTTAGTGTTTTTAGCTTGATGTCTCCACTAGGACATCTCAGGCATACAGATGTCTCGCTGACTTTGGCATTCCCACCAGTCCTTTCTGTATGAAGAAAGGAGACATTCTTCCAACTGTCTGCTCTCCAGAAGAGTGTATAATGAGAAATAAAGGGTGTGATTGTGGACATGGCCCTGTTTTCTGTCTCTTCACCAGCATGGTTTCTAGGTCATTAGTTGCAATTAGGTAGAGCCTCTGAAGGTTGGGGGGGGGGGGAGCAATGATCCTGTACAGATTTCTGACAAATCTGAATAAATATTTTGCATTCACATGTAAAAAGGTCTTAGGGAGGGATAACAGAAGTACAGTAAACCCCTCAGGGGTTACGTTCCTGAGAAATGTCGCGAATACCGAAAACACGAATACTGAGTTATGGCTCCCATAGTAATAAAGGGGTTCCGTTCCAAAGTACGAAATATATAAGAAAAACTAGTCTAAAATTTTGTCTATGTATGTATTATATGTACCTTCATAATATGACTATGTACATAGACAGTACATAGTGAAATGCAAGCATATGGCATCAAAATGAAAATAAGAAACAATTTAATATTAAATGTAATATTTATTAGAAATTTCAAACAAATTTTTCAAACCAGCGCCTTTGCTAGCAAAAAAAACTTATCCCACCAGTGCTATCACCAGTTTCACTAAAGTGTTGATAAAGGAGTTTTGCTTTTTCACGAATGATGAGTGAACTTAACGGAATTTTATTTTGAGTTCGGTCTTCTATCCACAGATTTAAAGCATTTGGCATTTTTCCTAATTTAACATCACGAGTTACAGAGCAAATTTTTTAAGCAATTAGCGCATTTTCATGGACACCATGGCAGATTTTTTCTTCCGATTTTTTGATCAATCGTACCGTTGACTCACTGATTTTATAATGTTTTGCCACTAAAGAGACACTTTCACCATTAGAAAAAGTCTGTTTTAAACTGCAAAACGGTAGATTTATCACTTTTGTAAGCATATCAATTTATAAATTGATAAATTTATTCAATTTATAAGCGTATAAATTTAAAGCAAACGACGAAACCTTCCATGACAAGCGCATAACACATACTGAACAAGGATTAGCGAGAAACATCCACGCTTGCAATTTTGTCATCCCTCTCCCCCCACCCACCGAGCACTGTTTTGACAGGGAAAGATAATTTTAGCCATGTCCATGTTTTTTTATGGCAGAAAATATTCATGGCCCTTTAAAATTCACATTTTTTTAGGTTTCATTTTATATTAAATCAGCGATCGCGAAACCGCAAATACGGATACTGCGAATAGCGGGGGTTTACTGTATACTTAATTCTAACCGGGAGTTAAATGATATTATGATAACTGAAAGGAAGCTAGAAGGAAAATTGTTGGAACTAAAGGTAAATAAAAGCACATGGGGCTGATAGAGTCAATCCAATTATATCAAAAGAAGCATTAAGACAGGTGATAAAGAAGCATAAAAACAGGTAAGCAAGCCTTTAGTCATAATTATGAGATACCTTGGACTGAGGGGGATGTTCCTACTGCCTGGAAGTGTTCAAATGTATCTTCTATTTGGAAAGAGGATGGATCAAAGGGTAAAGTGAGTGAGTACAGAGCTTGACTTCTGTACTTGGGAAAATATTTTTGTCAAGATGCAGAATCATCTTGACAAGAATATAGTTATATGGAAACCACAATATAAATTTGTTAAGGGGGAAATCTAGTGTGACCAATACAATTAGCTACTATGAGATAGGTGCAAAGAAACTAAAGGCAAACAAAAAAAATTATAATTGTATACCTAAATTTCGATGCCTTTCCGTACCCAAGTGGTCAGAAGTGGGAGTGCAGTAGCACATGCTCTTTGAGTAGACCGGGGTTCAAGCCCCTGACTGCTGAATACGGTCAATCTGCCAACTCGCACTGGACCAGCGTGGCAGATTATGGTCCATTTTCCTCAGCATGAATTGTTGAGGAGGCTTCCATCCTGCAGTGGGTTGATAATGGCTGCACTTTACCTTTACTTTTACCTAAATTTCAGTAATGCTTTTGAATACTGTTCATAATATCAATTATTAGTGACTTTTGCTTTTCATGGACTGGGTCCTTTATGGTTTAGGGTTGGGACCCTTACTGTTTTTAATACTTATGAATAATAGTGATGTAGGCATATCAATAATTGGATAATGACAGTAATCTGGGTATTTGACTACAGCAAGACCTGGAATAATTTAGATCGATGGGCTGAAAAATGGAAACTGAGGTTTAACATTGATAAATGGAAGGTGCTGCATTTGTGCAGCAATAATCCAAGAATAAGTTTTTCCAACATGTTCTTTGAGAAGTGTAGCCAGGCTGCTTGGACAACTCATGGGGTTTCTGTCAATTATATACAGGATTTTTTCCAGGGACAAATAGGTGATTATCCCACTGTATAAGGCAAAAAAAAAAAAAAAAAAAAAAAGCACTCTTACCAAGAAAGAGTATGAATTATGTGTAAACTGTCAAAGAGATCTAACTGAAATTGTTACACCAGCATTAGCAGACTAAATGCTGATAGTATCCTTACTCTTTCTTGGATAACATGCAGACAAATTTAAATAGCAAAGGATGGTCTGCAGTATAAATGTATGGAAATTTGATTCATCCAAAGATATTATTGGAATAAACTTTCATCTGGTGTTGTGGAAGGAGGTAGTTTGAATAAATTTAAAGGATTGGACAGAGGCAAATGAAGTGGGTATTTTCTCTCTCATGACTGAGAGAGAAAATACATATTCCACTACAGGTAGTATAACCTAGTTTGCTGAGCAATTCTAAGGCATTTTTCGGTGTACAGTACATCTTACTACTACTAACACCTCAACAGTAATATTATGGGTGGACTTTACTCACCACCAGTGTAAAGCAGTGGGATTCAGCCTGTTTGCACTGGTTTCTGTGAACCTGTTCTAAAATTTCCCCAAGTTCGCAAAACCAGTCCCTAAAGGCTGTTTCACACCGAACGCCATGTGAGCTATGTTACTTTTGGTCTGTGTTTGGTCTTTCTTTTTTACCTTGAAAAGGAGGAGTAAGGTGATAGAGAACCAGTTTTTAAAATTTTTGATTCCCACCACTGCTCACCACCCCAGATATAGGCATGGATATATTGTGGTATATAAGAGGAAGAGGACATAAGGAAATTTTGGTTAGAACTAGTGGTTTAATATTTTAAATTGTTAACCTTCTCAAAGAACACACTTACCTTTCCCACAAGGTTTAAAGTAGGTCTTAATAAATCTTTCTCCAAGCCGTGTTTCTCTACGAATGCTACCCAGGGTTATTAGATTACCAAATTCAATCTGTAGTCGATAAGCATCAGGACCTATAAAAAGGTAGATATTGATATATAAATTTCTAGGCATTATAATTATTTCACTGTTCTTCTGGTTTTTGAATGTATACATTCATTACACTATCATTGCATTATATGATTTGCTTGTAAAATACTATTTTGCTTTAATTATTATTTGGCTACAGTACAATAGATGGCTCTGCCTTCATCAATTCAATAATATTCAATTCAATGCACAATTGAAGATCTCTTTGACAAATGTTGGTATGTTTGTATTTGTCATTTTTATAATTCTAAATATAATGAAAAAATATGTTTTAGTTTTTCTTCTAAGAGTAGTTACTGCATTTACTTTTTGTTTTGAAACTGGCAGATAATATAAATTAGATTTTTATTATTTATTGGATAATGTATAAATATAGTGTAAGCGCATCAGAAATGATGCGCTTATTGGATAATAGAAATAAAAATGACAAATTGATATTATTCTTGTTATATTACAGATAATACAAGTTCGAAATATACATATGATTTTAATGGAAGTAGGCAATTTTATTATATTGTATTGTAAACCAAGTTTTGTAAATTTCATTTAAATTTCATAAACAGATGAGTTCCAAACAGATTGGGCAAATCAAAATAGAAGGATTTATCGTTAGCATGCACTCTTATTATTTTCCAAAGTATTGTAAACTTGACTTTTGATTAGATTGAAAATATAGGAATTATAAATGGCTGATAATTAAATTATGGCCATCTTGTTTCAAAATGATAAATAAAATTATACCCCTCCCCATTGGGGTACTCGAGTACCCAATGTATTGCAAATTTGGTTTCGATTAGATTGCAACAGAAATGTTATAAGGTGGGTACACTAGCCCATACATGAGACTCATAAGCTGGCCATTGTTTGAAAAGTAGACTTTTGGAACCTTTTCTTGGAAAAAAGGAAAAGCTGACTGTTAAAATAGTTAAATCAAATATTTAATATAATTAATTTTTGTAATCCTCTAAAGAAATTAGGACTTAAAGAGGTCATATTTATGATACAAAACAAGACTTACATTATGAAAAATAAGAGAACCTGCTCATTCTTTCCTATATTTCAGAAATTAAGATTTCTCTCTGCTGTGGTAGTAGGGATTAAATTATTTACCATGTGAAAGGGCCTGAGCTGAATTTGCAGGTCATTATGCATGAACTTAAGTGAGATGATATGTGTGTATATATTATACATATATATACAGTAAAAAAAAAAAAAAAAAAAATCAAGGTGAGATAGAACAGAGCAATATCGAATAATATATTGATATGAAATAAAATGTAAAGAAAAATGGAATACTAAAGAATAAAAGGTTATAAGAAACACACTATAGGTTGCTGGCAGGTGGGTACCAGTTTTTCCGACTGTAATACACCAAGAAAGCAAAGTGTATACTATGCTTTCTTTGTGTATTACAGTTAGAAATAATATATCTAAGACCAATTCTGAATCTAAAACCTGTTTTTTTATTAGTTTACAATTACTAAATTAGTGCAATAGGTTCTGATAGGGGTTTCTTGAAATTTGTGCACCTTCTGAAATGATATTTTAAATATGGGATAGGGAAATTATTATAAACCAGTTTATTATAGAAGGCTTTGATGTTAGCTATACAGCTAGAATTTTTAATATAGGTGGAAGCGATCCTGAGATATTGAATGCCCAGTGAGTAAGGCTGACTACACTAAAATTTAAATGCATATCTTTTGTTAGACATTTATAATCTTTTTTGCATTAGTGGAGATTTCTATTTTTAAAATCCAAGTAGTTGGTCATGTTATCAGAGGTATTAGTTTTTTTCCAGGGTAAGCTCTCCTTCTTGAATGAAATATACAGCTAAGGAGGCATAAATCATTCATGTATCTGAATTGTAATAGGTCACCTGGAAATGTTTTCTTCAGCTGAATATAAGTACAAAGTTTTGCTATTATACAAGATGCCAGACTTCCCATAGGAGTGCCTTTCACATGCATGTAATAATGATGAAGTTTCATCATATATGTAGTTGTTAAAAATACATAGCTTAATTAGTGTATCCCAGTAAATGAAGTCAAGGTTGATAGCTTTTTCGTGTCTGTGTGTATAATCTGTTAAGAACAATTTTTAAATTTTTAAAATTAATACTGATGAATAGACTTTTAAAGTCAAATGTTTGTATCTGTGTTATATTATTGTCTTTTATAGTATTAATAATAGGTGAGTCGTTGTATATGATGTTACTTTTATTTATGTTATTTAGTATTGATTTTAGCGATTTTTACCTGGAAATTTAGCTTAACTGTCTCTGCACGAGGTTATGAATCTGAATACAATAGGTGATTTATGAAATTTTGGAATACAATAGGTAAATGGAAATTAAGTTATTATAGTTTAATTTTAATTTTTTATGTAATGCTATTAGTTTTTTTGATTATTACTTTAGTGGAGGATATTATGTATTTTTATGTGTTACTAGAGTGTAGTTTGTTCTTAATAATTTATATATTAATACGGAAGCCATTTTTTTGAGACGGCCATGAATGATAGGCCTAACCAATCAGGCTGAAAGTGGTCTCAAATTGAAGATATTTCTTCCTAGGTGTGCAGAAAAATGGGAAAACAAAAATTCCGAATAGTTTTATTTTACGGAACGGGCCAGTTTTGTCTACTAGCACTGCCTACTTTAGCCCCACTATGCTGCCATGCTACTCCGACTGGTCATGTGGAATGTACCTTGCGGAAAAGGAGAAATATTCGTTTTTGTGCTCCTACAATCAGTCTGAAATGTGCATTTAAGGATCAGAAAGATTTAATGTATCACAGTATTGGCTTACTTAGTGAAAGGTTTGTTCATTGTCAAGCCTTACATTTTAAGTGTGAAAAATTCGGGAATCATTTTATTTTACTGCAAAATATGGCAATTTCAGAAGGACTGATCAATGGTATGAGACTTCAGAATTGTTTGAATCTCGAAATAATAACAGGAGAAATCTAAAGGAAAACAAGTACTCTTACTGCATGTAGATTTGATTCCATCCGATTTTGACTTTGCCATTCTCATTTAAGAGATGGCAGTTTCTTATTCGGCTTTGCAATGACTATAAAATAAATAAGAGTCAAGGGAAAACGTTTTTATAGAATTGGAATTTCACTTACTAACCCTGTATTTAGTCATGACCAATTGTATGTAGCAATGTCTCGGGTCAGATTATTCCAGCATGTTAAGATAAGGTTGCCAGAAGGGCACAAGAATATAGAAAAAAATGCTGTTTTCAAAGAAGCATTACAGAGACTGTGCGACATTTTGTACGTGTGAAGTTATGCAACGCGCACATTCTGAATAATCTGAAAAATGAAAGAAAAAATGAAACGAAAGAAAATTTGTTTCCTCAGATAGAAGAAAATGAGAAAGAATAACGCGTACTGGCTTTACCTGCTCATAACAATACACTGGCTACACTTCTTTGGGACAGCTAGAGAAAAAACTCTACTACCAATTGTGAAATTTTCGCAACAGGTACAGCTAGTATCTATATAATAGGCTTTACATATAACCACATAATTACATGCGACTTTGTCAACTGGTGTTATAACAAAGTTATGATGTATTTCTTTAAGTTGTTTATTTATTAATTTAAATGTTATGTTGTTTGTCATGTCTATTTTGCAAATGGTCATATTTGTTACTGATTATGTTTAATAATGTGTATAACCACCTATTGGTATGCTTCTACAGGAATAGAGGAATTTATATATCATAATAAATCGAAGTATAGCTGTTTTTTGAATGCCAATTTATTTATTGGTAAGTTGGGTCGAAATTTGTAACCAAGTGATAAATATCCCTAAGCTCGAGGTATGGTATTATATTTAAAGCACCGGTTATAATTTGATTATGATGGGGGGGGGGGTCTACGTATCTGCTGAAAGGTCTGCAGCAAACACAGATCCTGGCCACTGCCGATATTGTGAAGGTTGGTAGCTGTTATTTTGTAATTACATGCTTTTAAGCCAAATGATGTAGGATGTATAAATATAATGTTTATTTTATTTTTTTTTTGTTATTAATAGGTAGCAGATCATTATGTAGGTTAATTCTTTTATGTATATTTAAATTATCCATCATTTTGTTTTGAAAATTTTAAGATGAGCATGGTATTTTCCAGTTGCCTGTTGATATGTAAAATTTTGATTCTGAGAATTTACTGATATCTTGTATGATGTGTATTAGGTGAATAGAGCTAAAGTCATAATTATTAGTTTTTTTTTTTTTTTTTTTTTGTTTAGGGCTTTGAGTGTATTGAGTTTAATGTTGAAAAGTGGATTATGTATAGAGCTAATGTTTATAGGATCGATGTCCTATATCTTAAATAAATCTAAGAAGTCCCCTAACTTTTTGGTTTATTCTTGGCTGTTTTTGATTTTGTATATTTTCTTTTGTTTTTTATTTTTTCCAATTTCTTGGCAATTTGGAACATATTATAAATACATATATCATTCATATTGTTAGTCATATTTGTTATTCAATCCACATGGGTATAAGGTTTTATATTTCAATATGCTACTCTCTTCTTGCATTTATCTGGCTAATGCAAGAAGACGTTTACACTTGCAGCCATACCGGTTTACCATGGTGCAACAAGTTACTCACTCAGATACGGCTGCTCATCAGGAATTCTGTGCAGACATGTTACATCGGATAGAGGAAGACAAGACATTACTGGACAACAACCTTTAGTGATGAATCAAAATTTCACATTAGTGGTAGTGTTAACACCCACAACTGCAGGATTTGGACCAGCAAAAACCCATGTGCACATCTGGAACATGTTTGTGATAGCCCAAAGGTGAACGTTTTTTGTACCCTCAGCAAAGTAAAAGTTTACAGACCCTTCTTTTTCCACGAGACAACCATGTTACATCGCATTTGGGAGGAAATTGAGTTCAGACGGGATGTCTGCCGTATCACCAATGGCAGTCACATCAACGGTATCGTGTATCTGGATATGCTGGAAAATTTTCTCATTCCACAGTTTGATGAAGATGACCACGAAGGATGCTTTCACTTTCAGCAAGACAGAGCACATCCTCACTACCTGACAGAAGTAAGGGAATTCCTCAATAACCGTTTCCCAGGTCAGTGGATTGGTCGAGCAAGGCCGTTAGCATGGCCACCTCGTTCCCCAGATTTGACACCTCTTGACTTTTTTCTATGGGGTTTCATTAAAGATTGGGTGTTTGTTCCATCCTTACCTACCAATCTTGCTAAGCTCAAAACTAAAATTACCACTGCAGTTACAGAAGTTATGCTGGATATGTTACGTCGCATTTGGGAGGAAATTGAGTTCAGATGGGATGTCTGCCGTATCACCAATGGTAGTCACATTGAACCAAAATGACTGTTCTAGGTAAAACTTGATGTTTTTTGCTATAATATGACAGTTCAATAAATTTCTATACACTTATCCTTTTTGAATCATTCTGTATATTGTTCTGTAGTTGTCTTCTATGGAGATGTGAGTACAGATCGAGCCCAATCAGCAATTGACATGGATGTGGGGTACAGTGAAAGCCTTTTATGTTAGTGCAGCATAAGTGAGTTTTGGCATGTTGAGCATCACTTGCCACCTACCTTCCTGATAAGTTATCCTCTGTTCAACCTTGTACTTATGATTTTTTTTTCTTTCTTACCTTCCCAGAGTTTGAAAGTGGAAGCCCATATACATCCACTTGTATATGGGCTTTGGAGCTGCAATTGGGGGGGGGGGCTGCATCCCCTCAACATACTGTTTGAGATTGTCTAACTTTTTGACACTTGTAGCATCTGATTGGATACATAGGATTGTATGTATTGAGGTATCCAGCTTTGACACACAATAGTAAGGTTGGCATACCAAATGTAAAAACAATGTTTCTAGAGGGAACAAATTCACCATCTTTTTTGATCATTATTGTTTTGCTTGAATGACTTTTTGATCTTAGTTTCTGGATTTCAGTTATATTCATTAGGTGTTACTCTGCAATTACCCATTTAGAACTATTTCACGGGGCACGAAGGATAACATATACTGGTATTCTGCCAAAAGTTGAGATTTTAAGCAGAGCCTGAGAATTCTGGTGGCTTGCTATTTAAACAAGTAAATCTTCAGATCTGATTTCACCATTTTGGGTGAAGAAACCACATTTTCTAATTATTTCTGAATTAGAAATGGCAAAAGGTACTCATTGATTTAGATGAGAGAGTGAGAGAGAGAAAGAATAAGATAAGGAATGTTGGATATTCCTATTGATATTCATTTTTGTGAAGTCTCTTGGAGTGAAATGAATCATGGTCCGTTTCATTTATGTTACTTAAGATGAGCATCTAAGTTCAAGTGCAGTGTAGTTGTCATAACCCATCTGATTCTTTTAGCTCTGGAGGACAACCTTTCCTCCCAGGTCACCAGCCTACCATATGGAGGCAGGAACAGTGCCACCAATGACCAAGCAATAAGAGCTTAGTGTGTTATGAAGGGTAGTTTTATATACAAGCAGAAAAGTGCCTTTCCTTTCTTTTTAGGAAGCTTACTTCTTTACCTGGAAGAGCAGAAATTAAATAACTGTGTAAATGAGGTCACAACTATAATCAACTGATTAGAGAGAGGCTACTTTGAAACTAACTTGGTATGTGGGCCTTCAGCTGTAGTTTATGTTTGTTATTTGGTTTTTAGGAGCATTAGCAACTAAGGCCATATTGCTCCGGGATATGCGGTGGTCATTCCTTGGCCTTTTCGCATCCTCTGTATTTGGTGGTGATGAGCTCGAACCCTGGTCTAATCAAGAAGTGTGTGCTACGCACTGCTGCTCCTTCCCACCTGGCTATGGAGGCGCCATTCAGCTGTAGTGTTTATTTTGATAGCCAAAAGGGTAGTGCTCAGCACTGATCCCTGTGGCATGCCTTCTCCTTTGTGTGAAAATTTTTGAAAAGACAGTGTTGTAAGAAATTTTGGATGTACTGAGGAAGATGTCCTGTTAATCCAAAAAAGGATACAGGTTTTGGAAAATTCCATAATACCATTCTGTATTGTACACTTTTTCTATGTCAAACCAGACCATGACTTAAATGTTCTTTTCAGAAGGAAGGATTGCATAAATTATTTTGTAATTTGATGATCAAGTGTAGTGTTGAGCAGTTCTTTCTAAAGCCATGCTATGCTAGACTGAGATTATTGCTGACCAAAAACTCTGTTAGATGGGTGTTGATCATTTTCTCCATGACTTTTCTTAGATGGGTTGTTAAAGCTGTTGAATGGTAGTTATGTAGGTCTGAGAGAAAGAGATCCTTTCCTAGTTTTGGGAAAGCTGGGACTACCACAATTCCAACTATCTGGAAACTGGTTTTTTAGGAAGATTTTGTTATATAATTCTAGTAAAGCTGTTTAAGACTGGTTATCAAGTTGTTTTTATCATCACATAGGGAATCTGTGCACTATCACAAGGTTTGTGATAATGCATGTTTTAGTTCATCAATTGTTAAAGGAGAATTGTACTGTTTATTCTTTTTTGTGGAAAAAATCTATTCTCTTCCAGCCTTGTTTGTGTCTTTGAAAACTAAGAATATATAGGATAGTCATATTTTTGCAGAAGTTTCTCCCAATACACCAGCTGTTTCTGAAGGCTCTCCAGTGACTTGTATGCTCTAGTTCAGCAATTTCCAAACTGGGAGGCGTGCCTCCCTGGGGAGGCACGGACTAGTGCAAAAGGAGGCGCGAAAAGTTTATAAAAAAAACTTTTCTAAAAAACTAAATAAAAAAATATATACATATAAATAAACTTTCATAACATAACATATATAAATAAAAACATATATACATATAAATAAACTTTCATAACATAACATATATAAATAAAAAAATATATACATATAAATAAACTTTCATAACATAACATTAAATTTTATAACCTATTTTTTAAAGCATTTACTGCCACCTATCTCACTCTAACTTCGATATAAACATGAGATAAACATTTATTTGGAAAAAAAATATTATATTTTGCTGAAATGGATTGATGAATTATGATTAATATGATGTAATGTAATATATATAATTTAGTGCATACTATGTATGACATATATAGGTAGATTGCATAGTATAGCATTAGCTGCATGGTTGAAAATATGGTTTCAGTGGTGTGCGATTGTGTTTTTTGTTTTTGGCGTGATTACTTACTGATAATAACTGAAATAATAAGCATCTGTAGTTCTAAATTATGTTAGTAATTTAGAACTACAGATGCTTATTATTTCATGTAGTATTAATAATTATTGCATTAACATGTTAAAAATAAGAAATTGCACAATTATAGATGCTTTACTTAAAGGGAGGCACCGGGAAAATTTTACAGGTCAAGGGAGGCATGGGCTCAGAAAGTTTGAGAAACGCTGCTCTAGTTTAAGACTGAAGTTTGGTTAACTGGGTATCTACCATTCATTTTTTTTTTTTTTTTTTTTAATTTATTATTTTTTTAAATTTTAATCCAGACAGATTAAGAAAATGTGGAGCTGCTTAGTGTGGGTGCAAATTTTATTCAGGATATCTTTCTGCTGACTTGTCTAACATACCTAGCCCTTGCTTGGGCTTTCTTGAACAATATGAGTGGTAATGAGTACCAAATAGCTATCACTGCTGAATGTATCACTTGTACCAGTTGAGTATCAGAAATAGTATGAGAGAGAGAGAGAGAGAGAGAGAGAGAGAGAGAGAGAGAGAGAGAGATCAATTGTTGTGCTGTTTCCTGATGGAAGATGTGTGATCTTATCCAACAAAATAAAGTCATTTAGCTCTATCCAATTTTCAATTTGTTGTCCTGTCTGGTCTACTGTTGCATTACCCTATTATTGCATTATCCATTGAAGTTTCCCAATATATGGAAGGGAAAAGACATCGGGATTATGAGATCAAAATATTTTAGTAATTCTTGGTTCGATGGAATATAGACGTCTGAAGTGCTTTGTAGCTGAAACTGTTTCAAGACTATTTAGGAAGAAATATGAGAATTTACTAGAACCACCATTGGCCATGCTGCCTGTTACTTTGTCTTTATGGTAAACAGTATAGTTCTTGAGAGAGAGAGAGACCTGAGATACGTTTCCTCTAAGAAAAGGAACAATAATATATAACATAAAATACGAAGTTAAAGTGATAAAAATATATAAATATTATGGAGTTAAAAAATTTATAAAAATGATAAACAATACCAAAGCTTTCAAAGGTGACCGTCTCCTTTATCAACAGAAGAATTTTTTCAGTCATGGTACATCCTGAAATAACACCGGTAGGATCATGGCTCTCAGTAGAGGAACAATGCAATTATCCTCCACACATGCATGGATACTGGAAATGGCCTGGGAGTGTGCCAGGTGGAACCATTCATCCTGTCCAAGGAGCACAATGTTGAGGATCACAAAAATGATAAGGATTTATCATTTTTATTATTTTTAAGTCCGTAATTTTATATACTTTTATTTTTTATCACTTTTAACTTCATAGTTTTATCATTTTATCAGTGTATTTTATCTAATATTAAATACTTTGTCTAATATTATTGCAGTTATTATGAGATCATATATGTTATTTCCACTAAATGCGGAATCCTGCAATTCTACTGACTTATAGCCTTCATTATTTGGTTTTGGAAGAGTTTTAGATTTTTCCCTTTTGAGCAAATGTGATTTACCCATCTCTATTTCTTCGCTTGTTAAAATCTCGGCACTAATTCATCTGATTGGGATATGGACAACGATGTTATACTTTTCTCTATATAACTTTGTTTTTGAATTCTGTATTGGGAGGGATAGATAGTGTGTGTTAACTATTGTGCGATGTCCACAACTCTATTTTGTTTATTCAGAGCTGAAGTTGTTGTTCAATGGAGTGCATATTTTTTGAATGGCAGGATACTATAAGGCTATCCGCCTGTAGATAGGTATCAACATTAGCTGGGATACTCTCTATTAGATTGTTTATCCTAATCACAGAGTGCTGAACTTTTGTCTCAGATGTTATGAGTAATTCTCGTGCCCAGTCTGCAATGGACTGTTGTGAAGTCTGAGTTTCTGTAGTGCACTGATATCTTGTAACTTATGCATATAAGGTTGACTTGTTTACAGTAGTTGGGAGGATCTCTTGGCATACAGGTATGTGGCATGATGATGTTCTGCCTTATACAGTAATATAAGGCAGAGCATCATGTTTTTCTCTCTTATTGTGATTTTTTTTTTTGAACAGGTGAAATTAGCCACACACACACACACAATTTCGGTCTGATGTATGAACAGCTGTAACTGGAATGTTCCCAAGATTACCAGCTAGTACAGACAATGCTTCATTCATAAATGACACCTTTTTCATTTCCGATTAGCCAGACTTTTGGCATTTGAGCCAACAGAGAATTTTGGATGAATGGTTTTGAAGTGCTGAAGGTGAGGATTAAATTCTGAGTTGAGGTAATTAATTGTCCCATCTATTTTTTCTGCTGGAACACTGATAAGGCCAATTCAGAAATTCCTCCTTTTGAAGTATTCCAGAAAAAAAACAAAAAAACAAATATATATATATATATATATATATATATATATACACACACACACAGTCGATTCCGATTATTTGGGACACATCGGGACTAGTGCATTTTGGCCTGATTAAGTGGCTTCCCCAATTATCAAAAGTTTCACGTAAATAGTTATAAATACAGTGGACCCCCGGTTTGCAATTGGTTCACTATATGATGTGTAGTAAGCACTGATCATTGTGATCACGTTTGTGAATTGAATTTTAATTCTATTAAACAGCAATTCTAATTAGCAAAAATAGGAGGAATATTATCCACAGGCTATAAAAGTAAAGATATTAAGCACAAATTTACCCTTTATTACCTTATCAATTAAAAAATTAAATGATACGCGAAAATTGGAAAAATATACATGATAATCTGAATAATTAATGTACTGTAATGTGTACATACTAACTAGTTGACATTTCTGTTCACTGACATTTGTGGGTGGGGGTTAAAATTTAAAACAGTAAAAAGATAAGCAATCAATAACAAAGAACACGGCACACACACAAATTGCAAGTAACACGATATGCGCAATTGAGAATGGACTAACAAGTTATGAAGCTTTAAAAATAGGAATGGAGAGAAGATTCTGAAAATAAATTTTTTTATATCATTGAAGATTCCATGGAAGTGTAAACACATTTCACCATAATAACCCACAATTCCAACTGTTGGTATTATTGCAAATTCAATAAGATCAAGTTTACTATCCGTTTATGATAGATTTCACTAACAGAAAAGCACAATAAACAGGTGACTGATAATTGTTTTTATTGTTTTATGGTTGTGACCTCCAGAAATCCGACCAAACCACGTGGTACGGTCGGAGACAATCATAGGGTAATCTCCAGTGCCGCGATCTTTTGCCCCGATTAAACAGCATGCTGTCCCAATTAAGTGAAATAAACCCTGGCTATTTTCTCGATTGGGTTCTGGTTTTAAGATTTTCCCCAAATAAATGGCTGCCCCAATTAACCAGTGGCCCAAATAACCAGAATCCACTGTGTGTGTGTTATATATAAATAATGTGTGGTTTGTAACATAAAGTGTCTATGAAAATGGAAGTTACACAAAGTGCCTGAACTAAGAGAAGCTTAAGGGATAGTAGAAACTGGAAGTGAAGTAGTGGCGAAAAAGTGAAAGAATTTCACTTTTTCACCACTACTTTTAGCCAGGAATTCCTGGCTATGTATCATCTTTTCATTTACTGTATTCAGATTTTGCATATTTGCCCTCCCTTGGTTCAACCTCTTGCTAAAATTGCCCTTCCATATCTGAATACAGTGTTATTTATTTGTATAAAATTTTTTTTGTATATGGTTTGCTTCATCATTCCCAGTTCATTTTTGTACTAGGTTTTTCAAATTCTTTCACTTTTTCACCATTACACTTCCAGTTTCTACTATCCCTTAAATTTCTCTTAGTTCTGCCACATTGTGGACTTTTAATTTCCATTTTCACAGACACTATTTATTCTACAAACCACACATTATTTATATCCTTTTGCTTCCTCTACTGCTGCACTGCACATTTTTGGAGCATTAGATATATTATAACTTTTGTTATTTTCCTTTTTTCTGCTTATTTTTCTTCAACTGTTATATATTACCTCTATATACAGGATGTCTCAAAATATTGGTACAAACATTTAGGAGAGGTAGGTAACATCTAAAGGAATGTGAATCGCATAGGAACCCATAACTGGAAACGTCGCCGTAAGTAGGTAGACGGCGCTGTTCATCAGTTCGCGAGAGGGAAAATTTCTGGTTTACTCATTGAAGCAGTAGTCGCCACACGAAGAGCATGCATCGATATACAAATTGCGAGCTGGCAGACATGCACCTAGTGTACGGATTAGCAGAGGGCAATGGACAAGCCACTCAAAGAATTTATGGAGAATGCTCCCTAGACAGACATGTACCGGACCACCATTTGTTTGCGCATATGCATCAAAATTTGTGCAATTTTGGGTCATTTAGAGGTAACAGGAGTAGTGCGGGTAGACCACATTCAACGCGAACTTCCGCCATGGAAGAAAGTGTGTTGAATGCCGTCCAGAATAATCCTACAACCAGCACACGTTGTTGTTATTTGGTTTTTAGGAGCATTAGCAACTAAGGCCATATTGCTCCGGGAATATGCGGCAGTCATTCCCTGACCTTTCCGCATCCTCCGTATTTGGTGGTGATGGGCTCGAACCCTGGTCTAATCAAGAAGCATGTGCTATGCACTGCTGCTCCTTCCCACCTGGCTACGGAAGCATCCCCAGCACACATGCCGTTGCCTCTGCCTTAGGAGTGTATCGTTGCAGTGTACAGCATATCTGGCATGACGATTCCTTCCACACCCCTTTCATCTCCAAAGGGTTCAGTTACTGCTCCCCCAAGATCATCCTGCACGTGTGGCTGTTGCGCAGTAGTTTCTCCAAGAAAGTGTTCAAGACTTGAATTTTCCAGCCTATGTTTTGGTCACAGATGAGGCTTATTTCACTCGGGAAGGCTTATTCAATCAGCACAATGCTCATGCGTGGGCTCACGACAACCCACACGGTGGGTGCCCCCATGTGGCAAAACATTGCTTTGCAATAAATGTGTGGGCAGGTATGGTCGGTGACTGCTTAGTCGGCCCATACTTGTTACCATCCAGCATGAACTCCACTAAATATCGGATCTTTCTTGAACAAGTTCTACCAGGGTTACTTGATGATGTTCCAGCAAATGTGAGACGCAACATTTGGTTTCAACATGATGGGGCACCTGCCCATTATGGAAGGTGTGTTCGTGACCATTTTGAACAGGCGTTTTGGGCGTCGATGGATTGGCCGTGGTGGACCCGTTGCCTGGCCCCCACGCTCACCTGATTTATCGAGCCTTGATTTCTTTCTGTGGGGGCCCTCAAATCTATCGTGTATGAATCGCCTGTGGAGACTGAAATGGATCTCGTGGTGAGACTCATCTGCACTGCTGCTACTGTCAAAGAAACTCCAGGTGTGTTCGACGTGTCCGCCAATCCATGCTGCATCGGTGTCACGCATGCATCGCGTCTCATGGTGTAACTTTCGAGCATCTGTTGTAACATCATAAAATGCATCCATCTCGTACTCCATTGTTAATATTATGTCAAATAAATGTTTGCCACTAATTACTGTCTTGTGTCATTTCTGCTTCTTGTTCCTCTGCTACTACTTTCCCGTGACGTTTCCTGTTATGGGTTCTTATGCGATTCACATTCCTTTAGATGTTACCTACGTCCCCTAAATGAACGTTTGTACCAATATTTTTGAGACACCCTGTGTATATATATGACATTAAATATAAATCAAAATAATGCCAGTAGCATGGCAAAACTGTTGAGCAAAAAAATAATAAATTAAACATAATTAATGAACAGGGAGGGAGAAGAAAAGGTAAGACTAAAAATTGTAGTAGAAAATCTCCAAATAAATTTAGAAAATTCAATTCAAAATAATAAATAAGTTTTAAAATTTGGAGCCAATTACATAAGAATTTAGCGATTCTTATGTAATGGAAAAAATGGGGGGGGTGCCGCTAAATTCCTATGTAATTGGCTGTAAATTTATTTGGAGATTTTCTGCTACAATTTTTAGTCTTACTTTTTCTTTTCCCTCCCTGTTCGTTAATTATTATGTTTAATTTATTATTTTTCGCTCAACAGTTTTGCCATGCTACTGGCATTAATCTTGATTTATAATTAATGTCAATTATACATTGGGCATCATGTGGAGGAATGTGCATTTTGCTGCCTCTAATGATAGCTTCGTATTATATATATATATATATAAAATACGAAATGAGGTGCCTATGTAGCCAGGTGGGAAGGAGCAGCAGTGCATAGCACACGCTTCTTGATTAGACCCGGGTTCGAGCCCGTCACCACCAAATACGGAGGATGTGGAAAGGTCAAGGAATGACCACCGCATATCCAGAGCAATATAGTCTTAGTTGCTAATGCTCCTAAAAACCAAATAACACGAAATGCACTTTCACCACCATCTTGAAATGAAACACCTGCAATATGTCAATAGCCAAAAAACACAGTAATACAGTTGTTTACTTTCCACTCCTCTATGCTACTGAAATATGGGCATCAGCTGCCCCACCACAATAAAACCACTTTTTGCCACAGCATTCTGGCTCCTCAGGTTGGCTACCAACGAGTACAAGCTTCCTCCCCACCAGAGAACATGTTGCCAAATCACTTAATATCCAGGGGTTTCCCTGGATATTTCCCTGCTCAAATAGGCATCCTCTTTCTAGGACATGCTGCTGGAAAGTCAAGCAAGCAGCCACTCAAATCAACTACCCTCAGTCTGTTCTTGATACAACTGCTTACATCACTCTGATAGATTTCTGGCATATCAGACTTTCACAAGTTGAAACCCTTAATGAAGATCTAAACAAGTTTGTGAGTGATCATGCTTATAGACAGGCAGTGCTTAGTAGATCTTTTACTAAGCTGGTATTGGATCTTCTAAGTACCTCATATAATTACTGTTAATAACCCCTATCTCTTTCATTAATTCACTATTATGTTATGCTACTTTATTATACATTACACTGTAATGTCCTTCACACCTCTATTTTATTTAAGTGATTGCCATTTAATATTTAAACGTTAACCTTCTTTCCACCTGACATGGTATACCAGCAGTGGAAAATTCTCCTATGTAGATGGGTGATAAATATAAAACTGGCTTGTGCTTAAACAGAAGAGCCTTGAAATCAAACTTCTGGCAAAGTCTGCAGCAATTCACTGAATAAACTTTGCCATTATTTAAGTTTAGTAGATCCATCAGCTGACTTGAGAGGACTAAGTGCATTGCCAGTTAACACAATTTAGTTTTGTGGTTGAACACGTTCCAGATATTGACTGGAACTTGTGAGTGTCACTCACACACTAGCAAGACTTCTGTGGATTTATTGGATGATTGTTTTCTGCAGCAGCATGTTCAAGAGGCAACCAGAGGGAGTAATACTCTTGATCTGATAATCAGCAATGATTATTCATGCATTAAAAATTTGCAGATAAAGGAACCACTGGTTGACAGTGGTCACAATGTACTGATGTGGGATTTACTTAAAGATGTAACTACCATTAAGAGTAAAGGGAAGTAAAGGGAAAGTTTATGCTTTTGTAAAGGTGACTACAGGGGTCTCAGACAGTTTTTAAATTCTGTACAGTGGGATCAACTGATGATGTTAACAAAGTTGAATTTTAAATGGAAAGCATTCAGGGACTTAATCTGGAAGGCTACTAGGCTATTCATTCCAACTAAGAAATACTGTTCAAGGTTTAGACCTAAATGGATGTCGGATGAATTAATGAGGCTTTTAGCAGAGAAGAAAAATGTATGGGATGCATATAAATGATCAGGCAACACAGAAGCCTATGGCACATATAAAATATGTCTGTAATCAAGTCACAAAGGAGGTAAGGCAGGTGAAGGCAGATTATGAGAAATCTTTGGCAAAGGATGCAAAGAAAAAGAGCAAGGAGTTCTTTATTTATGTGAACTCTAGAAGGAAAAGGATGAATCAGATTGGACCACTTAACATTGATTGGTTGACTATAATGATCATGCTTAGGTAGCTGATAAACCAAATGAGTATTTTGCATCTACATTCACAAATGAGGAGTTATAGTAGTAGTAGTGGCACATGATGCAAGAAAGCAAGTGTAGGAGCTTATGCAGCATCAGCCAAAAAAAAAAAAAAAAAAAACACACCATTCCCTCCAAATGTCTGTCCAGTTCCTCCTTAAATTTATTTAATCTATCAACTTCCACAACGACAGATGGAAGTTTGTTCCAGCAATTAACCACCCGCTGGCTAAAGGCAAATTTCCGCACATCTATTCTACATCTGTCCTTTCTTAATTTGAACTTATGTCCCCGTAGGTTGGTAATCTGAACAAGTGGAAGGATCCCATCAGAATTCAGCGTGCTCAACCCATTCAAGGCCTTATAGACCTCAATCAGATCACCACGCAGGTGCCTAGTCTCCAGCCACTGCAATTTGCAGAACTTAAGCCTCTCTTCGTAAGAGAATCCCTTCATTCCCCTCACCAATCGTATTGCTCTTCTCTGTACACGCTCAAGCAAATCTACATCCTTCCTAAAATGAGGCCTCCAGACCTGTACGCAGTACTCAAGGCGTGGCCTGACCATTGCCTTATACAGAGGGACAATCACCTCCTTTTCCCTGCTAGCAAAATTCCTATATATCATTGACAAAACCCCATGACCCGCCCTAGCAACCTGTCTGCACTGCTCAGAAAACTTCATATCTGACTGCACAATTACTCCCAGGTCTTTTTCATTTTCTACCACCTTAAGTGTAGTACCACACAGTTGGTACGTTTCTCTGGGGTTACTTCTACCCATATGCAGTACTTTGCATTTGTCAAGGTTGAACTTCAGTTGCCACTTCTTAGCCCATCTGCCCAAATTATCTAGATCCTGTTGCAGTAGCACACTGCCATTACTGTCATTAACAACCCTGCCAACCTTTGTGTCATCTGCAAACTTCGACATTAAGCCTGATATACCTTCATCAATATCATTGATAAATACACAAAACAACAGTGGACCCAACACCGAACCTTGTGGGACTCCACTAATAACATTAGTCCACGAAGAGCAGCACCCATTGATTACCACCCTCTGTCTTCTCCCACTTAACCATCCTTTTATGCATTGTAGCAACTTACCCTTAATACCATTCTACTCCAATTTGTACAGTAGTCTTCCATGCGCAACAGTGTCAAAAGCTTTCCTGAAATCCAAGTATATGATATCAAAATTATTTTTTGCATCCAGTTCCTTTGTGACCACATCATAATAACCAATCAAATTTGTCAGACAAGACTTTCCCTTAACAAACCCATGCTGTGTTTGAATTATTGCTGCAGTCTTGTCTAGATGATCCTGCAATGCATCTTTAACCAGCGACTCCATTATTTTACCCGGAACAGAAGTTAAACTAACTGGTCTGTAATTACTCGTGTCACCCTTCGATCCACCTTTGTGAATTGGGGACACATTTGCACATCTCCAGTCTGCGGGAACCTCCCCTGAGTCCAAGGATGCTCTCATAATTATGGCTAAGGGTTTGCTTAGTTGCTTTGCCGCCTCCTTTAAAATAACTGGATAGATCCCATCCACCCCAGGTGCCTTTCTTATGTTTAACTTCAACAATTTCTCCTCCACTTTGCTCTCAGTTATTACAAAATCATTAAGCACACTGCTACAATTTGATAACCTTCCATTTTCAAATAGTAATAATTCCTCACGTGTGAATGTAGATGCAAAATACTCATTCAGTTTGTTTGCTATCTGAGCAGGATCATCAACAGTCGAACCATCGATGTCAAGTGGACCAATCATATTCATCCCCTTCCTTTTAGAGTTTATATAAGTAAAGAAATCCTTGCTGTTTTTCTTAGCATCTTTTGCCAAAGATTTCTCGTAATCCGCCTTCGCCTGCCGAACCTCCTTTGTGACCTGATTACAGACTAGCTTATATCTGCCACAGGCTTCTGCGTCACCTGATAATTTATATGCATCCCATGCATTTTTCTTCTCTGTCACAAGTCTCATTAGTTCATTTGATAACCATTTAGGCCTAAACCTTGAACGATATTTCTTAATCGGTATATAAAGTCTAGTAGCTTCCACGATTAATTCTTTGAATGCTTCTCACTTAGAATTTACTGTTTGTAACATCGTCAGTTGATCCCACTGTACAGAATTTAAAAATTGTCTGAGACCACTGTACTCCCCTTTACGGAAGTAAAAACCCCTTTCCTTTACCCCTGATGGTGGTTACCTCTTTGAGTAAATCCCACTTCAGCACACTGTGATCACTGCCACCTAGTGGTTCCTTTATCTGCAAATTCTTAATACACGAATGATCACTGCTGATAACCAGATCAAGAGTGTTACTTTCTCTGGTTGCCTCTCGAACATGCTGCTGCAGAAAACAATCATCCAATAAATCCACAAAAGTCTGACTAGTGTGTGAGTGACCAACCCACAAGTTCCAGTCAATATCTGGGAAGTTAAAATCCCCCATTATAAGACATTCTAATTTACTGGCCCACTCTATTTCTCTATACAATTGTTCATTGTACTCATTCAAGTCATTAGGCCTATAACACACTCCTACTCTTATTTTTCCTTTCGCAGTGCTTATCTCACACCAAACTGACTCAACAGAGCACTGTTCATCTATATTAACTGGGTGCACTTCCTTTGATTTTATGTTTTTCTTAATTAACAGCATAACATCCCCTCCCTTTCTGTCCTGTCTATCCTTTCTGTACACATTGTACTCCCCAAATTCCAGTTCTGCATTCCTTATATCTTTGTGACAGCACGTCTCTGCTATCCCAACAATATCCGCCTTTGATGTCTTGACCAACACTTCAAATTCATCAAATTTATTTACTATACTTCTAGCATTGGTATACATGCAAGCATACATGCTCCTATGCCTATTCCTTGTTACCCTAACACATCCCATATACCCAACTATTCCATGATGACTGCCATCCGTCCCTGAAACCCCCAACACCCCTCGCTCCAGGTTGCTTCTTATTCTAATAGAAGTTGTGCAAGAATCACCTTCACCTCTGCCTGCGGTTAATGTTAAACTATTAGTCTTTGTATCCCCCCAAACTAGCAGTTTTCCGACCCACCGAACACTGCCTCGATAGCATCAGCAAATATTCTTGCACCCTTTCTATTTAAGTGTATCCCATCCCTGTAGAAGCAATCTCTCCTGTTAACAAGTACAGTCCAGGCTGAAAAAAATTCTACCCCTTGAGCCTTGCACAATCTTTCCAGGGCCGAATTGATCGAGAAGGCTCTCATCATGTACTCCCTCCTATCGTGTCTGGGCAGAATTGCAAGAGTTATTCAAGGACAGGAATTCCAGAAGTTTATCAAACCCTAACAGGGAGCTAAGTGATTTTGTAATAACTGAGAGCAAAGTGGAGGAGAAATTGTTGAAGTTAAATATAAGGAAGCACCTGGGGTGGATGGGATCTACCCAGTTATATTAAAGGAGGCAGCAAAGGAAGTAATCAAACCCATAGCCATAATTATGAGAGCTTCCTTGGACTCAGGGGATGTCCCCATGGAATGGAAGTGTGCAAATGTATCACCAATTCACAAAAGGTGACACAAGTAACTATAGACCTGTTAGTTTCATTTGTGTTCCGGATAAAATAATGGAGTCACTAGTTAAAGAAGCATTGCAGGATCACCTAGACAAGACTGCTGATGGGATTCCAATTTGATTGGATACTATGATGTGGTCACAAAAGAACTGGATGCAAAAAAAATAACTTTGATATCATATACAGTAGATTCCGGTTATTTGGGCTACCGATTAATCAGGGCAGCCGTTTATTTGGGGCAAATCTTAAAAAACAGAAACCAATCAAGAAAATAGCCAGGGTTTACTTCACTCAATTGGGACAGCATGCCATTTAATCGGGGCAGGAGACAGCAGCATTGGAGATTACCCTACGATTGTCGCCGACTGGTACCAAGTAGTTCGGTCGAAATTCTGGAGGTCACAACCATAAAACAAAAACAATTAGCAGTCACCTGTTTATTGGACTTTTCAGTTAGTGAAATCAATCATAAACGGACAGTAAACTCGATCTTACTGAATTTGCGATAATACCGACAGCTGGAATTCTGAGTTATTATGGTGAAATGTGTTTACACTTTCATGAAATCTTCAATCATATAAAAAAATTAATTTTCAGATCTCTTCATTCCTGTTTTTAAAGTTTTTTTACTCCGTTCTCTCTTGTGCATATCGTGTTACTTGCAATTTGTGTGTGCTGTGTTCTTTGTTATTGATTGCTTATCTTTTTACTGTTTTAAATTTTAACCCCCACCCACAAATGTCAGTGAACAGAAATGTCAACTAGTTCATATGTACTTATTACAGTATGTATTCCGATTATGACGTATATTCTTCCGGTTTTCACGTATCATTTAAATTTTTAATTGGTAAGGTAATAAAGGATAAATTTGTGCTTAATATATCTTTGCTTTTATAGCCTGTGGATAATATTCCTCCTATTTTCGCTAATTAGAATCGTTGTTTAATAGAATTAAAATTCAATTCACAAACATGATCATGACCGTCGCTTACTGCACATCGTGTAATGAACAGTACTTTACTCTGCTACCTATCAAATCACGTTACGATGGTGACTCCATTGTGATTTGATTGTACAGTGAACCAATTGTAAAGTGGGGGGGGGGGGGGACGTTGTATTTTTAACTATTTACATGAAACTTCAGATAATTGGGGCAACCGATTAATTGGGCCAAAATACACTAGTCCCGATGTGTCCCAAATAACCGGAATGGACTGTACTTGGATTTCAGGAAAGGGATGGTTGAGTGGGAGATGACAGACTGGTAATCAATGGACACTGCTGTTCATGGACAAACGTTATTAGTGGAGTTTCTCAGGGTTTGGTGCTGGGCTTCATCAATATCATTGATATCCATCAATGATATTGATGAAGGTATATCAGGTTTAATGTCCAAGTTTTCAGATGATACAAAGATTGGCAGGGTTGTTAATGGAAGTAAAGACAGTATGCTACTCCAACTGTATCTAGATAAGTTGGGCAAATGGGCTAAGTGGTAATTGAAGTTTAACATTGACAAATGCAAAGTATTGCATATAGTTAGCAATAATCGAAGAGAAATGTACCAACTGTGTGGTACTACACTCAGGGAAGTGGAAAGTGAAAAAGACCTGAGAGTAATTGTGCAGTCAAATATGAAGTTCACTGAGCAGTGCAGACAGGCTGCCAGGGCAAGTCATGGCATCTTGTCAATGATATATAGGAATTTTGCTAGCAGGAACAGGAAGATGATTATCCCATTGTACAAGGCAATGGTCAGGCCACACCTTGAGTATTGTGTACAGGTCTGGAGGCTTCATTTTAGAAAGGATGTAGAGTTGCTAGAACAAGTACAAAGAAGGGCAACAAGATTTGTGAGGGGAACAAAGAGATGCTCTTGCCAAGAAAGGCTTTAGTTCTGGAGACTAGGCACCTGCGAGGTGATATGATTGAGGTGTATAAGGCCTTGAATGGGCTTGAGCAAGCTGAATGCTGATGGGATTCTTCCTCTTGCTCAGATTAAGAACCTGAGGGGGCATAGATTCAAACCGAAGAAAGACAGTTGTAGAATAGATGTGCAGAAATTTGCCTTTAGCCAGCATGTAGTTGATTGGTAGAACACACTTCCATCTTTTGTTGTGGAAATTGATAGTCTAAATACATTTAAGGCTGAGCTGGACAGGCATTTGGAAAGAATGGAGAGGTGAAATGGGAGTTTTTTTTTTTTTTTTTTCCCGGCTGATGTTGCATAAGCTTGTTTTCTTGCATTGTATGCCTCTACTAATGGTAATCTTTTTTCCTGTTTTCTGTAGCCATTTTGTGCTCAGACAAGGGTTCCACAACAGCTCATATGTGAATGTCCATATTTCTGACACTTAAAACTCTGGACTGGATTCAGTATGCACAGCCTTACTGTGCACTGAATATAACTGGCTGTGATGGAGTTCGATTTTGAAGAGTTAAAGTTAAGGATGACATTTCTTGTTGGAAATGAATTTTCATGATGAGTTTTATGTGGTGTTACAGTGATTGATATTCCTCCAATAGCAGTTGCTTTTGGAGGAATATAAATTTTATGGAACCCATTTCGTTTACATTGTAAATATCCTTGGCTGTGTAGTTTTTCAGCAGTGAAGGCAAGGTTAAGTTATCCAATCTGGCATTGTGTCATTAAAAGATCTCCCACAATTCATCACAAATGTTCTTAAAAGTTATATTATTCTTCTCCTTGAGCCATTCCAGCCATCCTTGAATAGAACTGAACTCAATTATCAGCTCTGCAGCTAATATATCTGCCTTTTGCATCAAAGTAGGGCCAGATGATACAATGCTTGTTTGAACCAAATGAACAGTGTGAGATCTAAACCTTCGTACTTTGTGCTACAGTTTGCGAAATGCTTTCGTTGTAGTTCCAATTTGTTTATCAAAACATGGAATTTATTTTTTAACATTTTTTTTTTTTTAATCTTTTTTTTTCTTTCTTTATCAATAAAATTGAATTGGGAATATTGCTTGCAGATGGCTGTATTTCGGATAGAAGTGGCAGAACTGCTTGTAAGGTGCTGTATTTTCATTTTCAGCAGTAGCACATTTACAGATTTTACTGGCCATTTTTAACATGGGTTTTTAAGGTGAATAAAAAAAAATTGCAACTGTAACTCTATCACAGAATAAATTGATTGATAAACAACAGCTCCATGCAGGGCAATGTTTTCATTTAAAAATCCATAGTGAACTATTGAATTTTTGCATAGGTGGGATAAATTTTGCATAGAGATATATATATATGCTTGAGATTTTCCGTAGTGGTGGGGTTGAAAGGAGCGTTTGAAAAATCACTTAAAATGGCATTTCATTTTACCCAATACATTTTGTACATATTTATTTTTACTAGGACTAAATTTTTATACAAACCACTTCATGTTAAGTGAATAAATATTCATTGAAAATTATAGGATCCAATATGGGTTTGTTATTAAAGTGGTTGTTGTTGGGTTTTTAGGAGCATTAGCAACTAAGGCCATATTGCTCCGGGATTTGCGGTGGTTATTCCCTGACCTTTCCGCATCTTCCGTATTTGGTGGTGACGGGCTCGAACCCTGGTCTAATCAAGGAGCGTGTGCTACGCACTGCTGCTCCTTCCGACCTGGCTACAGAGGTGCCTCTTATTAAAGTGGGTTCCACTATACGGTATATCAGTGTTCTCCCCAGGACCTATCAAATGGGCGCACCGCCTGGTGAATTTAACTGACCACCCACCTAAAATTAAAGCGATTTTTGCGGTACCATATAGTACTACACAGTACTGCTCACTGATCTCGATCAATATTAATTCGAACATACTATGCAATCGAGGTCAATGGGATAGGAACATATAATGTTAAATTAAGCAATTAATTTTTGCTCTGGATCGCTTAAGTCACATTTATAAATAACAGAAAATTTTATAATATTGTGAAGTATTACACTTTCCCACCCGGCTACTTCATAATTTCCACCTGACTGGCAAAACTTTTTGGGGAGAACACTGTATATAATAAAATACAGATGGTAATAAATGCAGGGAATATAAATGGTTGTTATTACAAGGGGTGTTCAATAAATTATCTACATATGGAAAAACATACAGGAGAGCCACGAAATGAAACAATGAAAATGCTAAGCTTCCTGTGACTTTCTTGTCTCTCTGTTGGCTAAGCACAATTTAAAAAAATTTAAAAGCTATGATATAGAAAAACTATCGAAAGTTATGATTTTCAGGTCTTTGTCTTAGCAGGTACTTTGTGGTTCGGGGTGTAGTACAGGGACAGAGCCTCTCAGTCAATCCCAATGCAAGGTTTATAGGTTACTGAAATGTTAAGTCCTTTCACTTATGTACTGTGATCTTATGGTTCCTGACATGACATCTTAAATTCTGCTTTAGAAATTACATTTGGCTTGCATTTTTTATTTTATAATGTGCTTAGCTGGCAGAAGAGGTGTCAGAAAGCTATGGTATGGTTTTCATTGTTTCCAAAACTCCTTTCAAAAGCAGGAATGTAGCATACAATAAATGTTAATGATAATATTTTGAAGACTAAATGCACAAGGCATAATATGTTATGGGTTAAATTAACTATATAATTAATGCTCCTCTACTAGAGAAGCTTTATTTATTTGAAGTAGTGCAATACCTGGTATCTCATGTGAAGGTAGCCACAATATGAGTTAAATCAAACGATGCCATTACACTACTTATGTAGTTAAATTTATGGGTAAACTATGGTGTATGTACACCAGTATTATATAATAAACGTTAACATACCACAAGATTTCAGCATTAAGGCTAACTGACATTGCTTCCTTCTTTTGAGCTATGTAATTCATGTTTAAAAGAATATTATGGGAGTCAAGCAGTTTAATTACCACAAATTAGGAAGTTGCACTTAGTTTGACTAATTAAATTAATACAGTTAACTATAACTTAACATACTATAAAAATGCACTGTCATCTGAACACACTGACCAGATCATAATTCCCTTCAAACCTGAACGTCTTCAACGACAAGCCATTCAGTACTTGTCTGTACTTGTTAACAGGAGAGACTGCTTCTACAGAGATGGGATACATTTAAATAGAAAGAGTGCAAGAATATTTGCTGATGCTATCGAGGCAGTGTTAGATGTGTCGGAAAACTGATAGCTTGGGGGGATACAAGGACTAATAGATTAACAGTAGCCACTGGCAGAGGTGAAAGTGATTCTTGCACTGCTTCTATTGGAATGAGCAGCGGCTTGGAAAACAAGGTGCAGGATATTTCAGCTGGGAGTCATTGCGGTAGAAGTAAACACATGGGTTGTGTTAGGGTAGCTAAGAATAGGAACAGGTGCATGTAAACTTGCGTGTACACAAATGCTAGGAGTTTGGTAAATAAATTTGATGAATTTGAGGTATTGCTCAAAGCATCAAAGGCGGATATTGTTGGGATATCAGAGACGTGGTGTCACACAGATATAAGGAATGCAGAACTTGAAATTGGGGAGTACAACTTCTACAGAAAGGATAGGAAGGGAGGAGGGGTTATGCTATTAGTTAAGAAACACACAAAATCCAAGTGAAGCCAGTCGACATTGCTGGACAGTGCAGTGTCGAGTCAGTTTGGTGTGACATAAGCATTGGGAGATCAAATTTGAGGGTAGGAGTGTGCTATAGGCCTAATGACTGTGATGATTATAATAAGAAACTGTACAGGGAAATAGAGTGGGCCAGTAAATCAGAAAGTCTTATAATGGGAGATTTTAATTTCCCAGATATTGACTGGAATTTGTGGATTGGTCACTCACACACTAGCAAGACTTTTGTGGATTTATTGGATGATTGTTTTCTACATCAGCATGTTCGGGAGGAAACTAGAGGGAGTAATACTCTTGATTTGATTATCAGTAGTGATTCTTCATGTATTAAGAATCTGCAGATAAAGGAACCACTAGGTGGCAGTGATCACAGTGTGCTGAAGTGGGATTTACTCAAAGAGGTAACTACCATCAGGGGTAAAGGGAAGGGTTATTGCTTTCGTAAAGGCGACTACGATGGTCTGAGACAGTATTTAAATTCTGTACAGTGGGACCAACTGATCATGTTACCAAAAGCAAATTCAAAATGGGAAGCATTCAAAGAATTTATCTTGGAAGCTACTAGGCTTTACATACCAACTAAGAAATATTGTTCAAGGTGAACTAGTGAGACATATGGCTATTGTTATTGTTATTTGGTTTTTTAGGAGCATTAGCAGCTAAGGCCATATTGCTCCGGGGATATGCGGTGGTCATTCTCTGACCTTTCCGCATCCTCCATATTTGGTGGTGACGGGCTCGAACCCCGGTCTAATCAAGAAGCGTGTGCTGAGACATATGGCAGAGAAGAAAAATGCATGGGATACATATAAATTAATGGGTGACATGGAAGCCTATGATAGATATAAGCTGGTCTGTAACCAAGTCACAAAGGAGATTAGGCAGGTAAAGGCAGATTATGAGAAATCCTTGGCAAAGGATGCAAAGAAAAACAGAAAAGAGTTCTTTACCTATGTAAACTGTATAAGGAAAGGGATTAATCAGATTGGTCCACTGGATATTGATGGTTCAACAGTTGATGATCCTGCTCAGGTGGCTAACAAACTAAATGAGTATTTTGCATCTACATTCACACATGAGGAGTTATTCAGGAAGGGGAATGCCAGAGGTGAAGAAAACTCTGGCAGTGAGCTAGATGATTTTGTAATAACTGAGAGGAAAGTGGAGGACAATTTGTTGAGGATAAACATAAAAAAGGCACCCGGGGTGGATGGGATCTATCCAGTTATATTAAAGGAGGCAGCAAAGGAAGTAAGCAAACCCTTAGCCATAATTATGAGAGCTTCTTTGGACTCAGGGGAGGTACCCATTACTGGAGATGTGCAAATGTGACTCCAATTCACAAAGGAGGATCGAAGGCTGACACAAGTAATTATAGACCTGTGAGTTTAACTTCTGTTCCAGGAAAATTAATGGAGGCACTGGTTAAAGAAGCACTGCAGGATCATCTAGACAAGACTTCAGTTATAGCTCGGACACAGCATGGTTTTGTTAAGGGAAAGTCTTGCCTGACCAATTTGATTGGATACTATGATGCAGTCACAATAGAACTGGATGCAGGGAATATCTTTGATATTATATACTTGGATCTTAGAAAGGCTTTTGATACTGTTATACATGGAAGACTGCTGCACAAATTGGAGCAGTGTAGCATTGGAGGCAAATTGCTGCTATGGATAAAGGGATGGTTGAGGGGGATAAGAGAGAGTGGTGATCAATGGACACTGCTTATCGCGGACTAATGTTATTAGTGGAGTCCCTCAGGGGTTCAGTGTCGGGTCCATTGTTTTCTGTATTCATAAATGATATTGACGATGGTATATCAAGCTTAGTGTCCAAGTTTGCAGATGATACAAAGGTTGGCAGGGTTGTTAAGGACACTACTGACAGTATGCTGCTGCAACAGGATCTGGAAAGGTTTAGCAGATGGGCTGAGAGGTGGCAAATGAAGTTTTACATTGACAAATGTAAATGTACTACATATGGGAAACAGTAACGTATCACCTCTGTGGTACTACACTGACAGTGGTAGAGAATAAGAAAGACCTGGGGGTAGTTGTGCAGGCAGATATGAAGTTTTCTGAGAAGTGCAGACGGGCTGCAAGAGTAGCTCATGGTGTCTTGTCAATGATATACAGGAATTTTTTTAGCATGGATAAGGAGGTGATTATTCCCTTGTATAAGGCAATGGTCAGGCCACACCTTGTGTACTGTATACAGGTCTGGATTCCTCATTTCAAGAAGGATGTAGAGCTGCTAGAATGAGTACAGAGAACAGCAAAAAGATTAGTGAATGGAACAAAGGGTTGCTCTTAAGAAGAAAGGCTTAAGTTTTGAAAATTACAGTGTCTGGAGACTAGGCACCTGCAAGGTGATCTGATAGAGGTGTATAAAGCCTTGAATGGTTTGAGCATGCTCAATGCTGATGGGATTCTTTCTCTTGCTCAGAATAATCACCTGAGAGGGCATAAATTCAAATTGAGAAAAGACTGATGTAGGATAGATGTGCATAAATTTGTCTTTAGCCAGAGGGTAGTTGGTTGGTGGAACAGACTTCCATCCCTTGTTGTGGAAGTTGATAGCCTAAATAAATTTAAGGCTATTTTGAACAAATGGAGGGGTGAAATGGGAGTGGCTTTTTTTTTTTTTTTGGCTGATGCTGCATAAGCTTGCTTTCTTGCATGATATGCCTCCACTAATGCTAATTAAATTAATACAGTTAACTGTAAAATAACATACCATAAAAATGCACTGTCATCTGAACACACTGACCAGATGATAATTCCCTTCGAGCCTGAACATCTTCAACGACAAGCCATTCAGTGGTATTAAGACTCTCTCGCATGTTATCCATAAACCTAGCACTAATAAATAAATAAATATACTTATATCACTTTTTTATTTTTTATATTATATTTACATGATATAAATATATATTATATTTATATAATATATAAAAATAAAATATATTTTAGCAGTTTTTTTCTCTCCCTCTATCTGTATTACCTCAATCTTAAATATATATTTATTTATTTATTCAAAAATTGAAACAAACACTGAAATTTAAATGCTTTTATTATCTAAATGACATAAATCAGATCTGAAATAAAACAGTCTAAGTTGGAATCTTAACTTATTGCTAAATGAAAATGCAAATCACTTTTTTATTGATTTTGTTTTACTTTGAAATATTGGACTAATAAAAATGGATGTATTTTTTTAACTGCTGCATTTTTGCTAGTGTTATCATCAGAACATGGTCTTCTGATAATATAAACATTAGAGATTGTTGTTGTTTAAGAGCTGCTTAGGCCATAATGCACCTAGCCTAAGTAGGAGAGTTTCATATATCAGTTTTTTTTTTTTTTTTTTTTTTTTTTAACTTTTCTTGATGTGGTTTAGAAGAAGGCCAAGATTCTGCTTTATAATGATGTAGCTTCTCCATAAATGGTATACTATTAATTTTATATGTTTTGGAAGTATTCAGTTAACTTAAGGAAAAAGAAAACGTCAGGAATATTTTGGCTGGTCATCTAAAATTGTCTTAAGCATTAGGTTGTTTTGCATATTCATTATTCTTATTCTTCCTATTCTTAGCTATTATATTCTTAGTTCCTATTCTTAGCTACCCTAACACAACCCATGTGTTTACTTGTACTGCAATGACTCCCAGCAGTCTCTGAAATACCCTGCATCTTGTTTTCCAGTCTGCTGCTCATTCCAATAGAAGCAGTGCAAGAATCACTTTCACCTCTGCCAGTGGCTACTGTTAATCTATTAGTCCTTGTGTCCTCCCCAAGCTAGCAGTTTTCCAACCCACCTAACACTACCTCGATAGCATCAGCAAATATTCTTGCTCCCTTTCTATTTAAGTGTATCCCATTCCTGTAGAAGCAGTCTCTCCTGTTAACAAGTACAGACCAGGCTGAAAAAAATTCTACCCCTTGAGCTTTGCACAATCTTTCCAGGGCCGATTTGATCGACATTGTTAACGACATTAAAAACAGTATGCTACTCCAACTGGATCTAGATAAGTTGGCAAACGGGCTGAAAAGTGGCAAGTGAAGTTTACATTCACAAATGCAAAGTACTGCATATGGGTAGCAATAACCAAAGAGAAACATACCAACTGTGTGGTACTACACTCAGGGAAGTGGAAAGTGAAAAAGACCTGGGGGTAATTGTGCAGTCAAATATGAAGTTTGCTGAGCAGGGTAGGTCATGGAGTCTTGTCAATGATATATAGGAATTTTGCTAGTAGAGACAGGGAGGTGATTATCCCATTATACAAGGCAATGGTCAGGCCACACCTAGAGTACTGTGTACAGGTCTGGAGGCCTCATTTAGGAAGGATGTAGAGTTGCTAGAATGATTACAAAGAAGGGCAACAAGATTAGTGAGGGGAACAAAGGGGTGCCCTTACCAAGAAAGGCTTAAGTTCTGCAAATTGCAGCACCTGGAGAGTAGACACCTGCGAGGTGATCTGACTGAGGTGTATAAAGCCTTTAACGGGTTGAGCAAGCTGAATGCTGATGGGATTCTTCCTCTTGCTCAGATTAAGAACGTGAGGGGGGCACAGATTCAAATTGAGGAAAGACAGTTTTAAAAACACATACACACAGTTGTAGAATAGATATGCAGAAATTTGCCTTTAGCCAGCAGGTAGTTGATGGGTGGAACAGAATTCCATCTTTTGTTGTGGAAGTTGATAGCCTAAATAATAAAAAGATAAGCAATCAATAACAAAGAACACGGCACACACACAAATTGCAAGTAACACGATATGCGCAAGTGAGAATGGACTAACAATTTATGAAGCTTTAAAAATAGGAATGGAGAGAAGATTCTAAAAATAAATTTTTTTATATCATTGAAGATTCCATGGAAGTGTAAACACATTTCACCATAATAACCCACAATTCCAACTGTTGGTATTATTGCAAATTCAATAAGATCAAGTTTACTATCCGTTTATGATAGATTTCACTAACAGAAAAGCACAATAAACAGGTGACTGATAATTGTTTTTATTGTTTTATGGTTGTGGCCTCCAGAAATCCGACCAAACCATGTGGTACGGTCGGAGACAATCATAGGGTAATCTCCAGTGCCGCGGTCTTCTGCCCCAATTAAACAGCACGCTTTACCAATTAAGCGAAGTAAACCCTGGCTATTTTCTCGATTGGGTTCTGTTTTTTAGATTTTCACCAAATAAATGGCTGCCCCGATTAACCAGCGGCCCAAATAACCAGAATCCACTGTGTGTGTGTGTGTGTGTGTGTGTGTGTGTGTGTGTGTATTATATATATGAATAATGTGTGGTTTGTAACATAAAGTGTCTATGAAAATGGAAATTACACAAAGTGCCTGAACTAAGAGAAGCTTAAGGGATAGTAGAAACTGGAAGTGAAGTAGTGGCGAAAAAGTGAAAGAATTTCACTTTTTCGCCACTACTTTTAGCCAGGAATTCCTGGCTATGTATCATATTTTCATTTACTGTATTCAGATTTTGCATATTTGCCCTCCCTTGGTTCAACCTCTTGCTAAAATTGCCCTTCCATATCTGAATACAGTGTTATTTATTTGTATAAAATTATTTTTGTATATGGTTTGCTTCCTCATTCCCAGTTCATTTTTGTACTAGGTTTTTCAAATTCTTTCACTTTTTCACAATTACACTTCCAGTTTCTCCTATCCCTTAAACTTCTCTTAGTTCTGCCACCTTGTGGACTTTTAATTTCCATTTTCACAGACACTATTTATTCTACAAACCACACATTATTTATATCCTTTTGCTTCCTCTACTGCTGCACTGCACGTTTTGGAGCATTAGATATATTATGACTTTGTTATTTCCTTTTTTTCTGCTTATTTTGCTTCAACTGTTATATATTACTACTATATACAGGGTGTCTGAAAAATATTGGTACAAACATTTAGGAGAGGTAGGTAACATCTAAAGGAATGTGAATCGCATAGGAACCCATAACTGGAAACGTTGCTGTAAGTAGGTAGACAGTGCTGTTCATCAGTTCGCGAGAGGGAAAATTTCTGGTTTACTCATTGAAGCAGTAGTCGCCGCACGAAGAGCATGCATCGATATACGAATTGTGAGCTGGCAGACATGCACCTAATGTATGGATTAGCAGAGAGCAATGGACAAGCCGCTCAAAGAATTTATGGAGAACGCTCCCTAGACAGACATGTACCGGACCACCATTTGTTTGCGCGTATGCATCAAAATTTGTGCAATTTTGGGTCATTTAGAGGTAACAGGAGTAGTGTGGGTAGACCACGTTCAATGCGAACTTCCGCCATGTTAGAAAGTGTGTTGAATGCCGTCCAGAATAATCCTACTACCAGCACATGTTGTTGTTATTTGGTTTTTAGGAGCACTGTGGATTGAAAGAACATTATTATACTGCTTATCTGGTACAACCCCACAGCATCCAAATTGTAAAAGTAATCACACTGCTTACTCAAAAGACTGTGAAACATGGAAAAGGAAGAAAAAAAATCCAGAAATATAAAACTCACATATTTGGAAGAAAAAAAGTTCCCATTATATACTATCACACACTCGTATGTAGCAGCACTTCAACAACCAAAACAACAAAAAAAAGTTTCAATCCATGAGGTGTTCATGGGAACTGAAATTTCAGTTCTCACGAACACCTCAATAGCTGACTGGGGTTGCTCAATCTTTCTTATTCAACACAACCACCTATGTTGCCAATCAAGTAAAGCTAACAATATTGCAATCACTGTCACATAAATACAGCCTAACTCTGCCTTAGAACACAAAATGCAAAGACTAAGAAACAAAAACTACAAGGCAGTCACACCGTTATCATATGAATGTTGATATAAACTCAGTCCATCCTGTATTTTCCAAAAAAGGGGGAAGTCAAAGACTGATCTATAGAAACAGACCACTTCTCAGAAGCAAACAAACAAATTTTAAACTCAAGTAATGCATATACTTATTCAATGGAATTGGAGAAGTTTTATTATTATTAGCCCTATTGTGCAAGAAAGCCTGAGGCTTATGCTGCACCAGCCAAAAAAAATTTGAGTTACACTGTGTGTGTGTGTGTGTGTGTGTGTTAGAGAGAGAGAAGTAGAAGGAAATCACCAAGAAAGAGAAGAATGATGATATCCAGTGCAGGACCCTGGGTGTGCCAAGCCCATACTCACCAGATGTGAGCCCCTGGGGTTTCCAAAGTAACAGGTGAGATGACATTTGCGATCTTATTAACCCATATGCTCTTTCTGCTGTCTTCAAGAAATGAATTTATTTAACTTCAAAGGTAAATTCCACAGTGAAAGGCTAAAATGTACAAAGGCAAGATGAAATCTCTTCTAATGGCACTCATAGAGGAGTAGCCATTTTGGTTGATTCTAGGGTTCCCCAGAAACATATTCCTCTACAGACACAGTATCACTATACCTTCCTCTGAATCAACCATTATTTGTATGAGGGGTCCTGAAGATCTAGTGATACAACTACTGCCTTCTTTCTGCATTGGAATGCCCACCATTCCATACAGGATCCTATCATACAGATGCAAGAGGTTTCATGATAGAAAACCTGCTAGATGCACACATCCATCAGCTACCATCTCCTTTCTGCATTTTGGATGACATAAATGTCTACCATTCCATATGGGATCCCATCATACAGGTGCAAGAGGTTTTATAATAGAAAATCTGCTCGATCCTCAGCACAACTTTGTTAAAATTACACCAGACAGTTACAATCTATCTAAATGCAGATGACCTTGTGATATCACTCACAGAAATATATATATATATATATATAAATGACAGCTGTGAGAAGCAATAGAAATATGACCCAAGAACAATGGTTATCAAAAAGGAAAACAAATGCAATTCAATTAATTTTCTACATTTTCTGTAGAAAATGCACAATCCATTCAACTTGATCAGATTAGTAAACCATCTCTCTCTCTCTCTCTCTCTCTCTCTCTCTCTCTCTCTCTCTCTCTCTCTCTCTCTCTCTCACAAATAATGATCATTTCCTTGCTCAAATATCTCTTCTGCACAGTTTGCCATGTTTAAAATCATGGTCAGTCAGTCACTCACTCCTATCAATGATGAAGTGGATTATAGTTAATATTTCACGTAGTGACCTAACTAATTAGATCACTATGTCAAAATGTATAACAATAAAAATGTGTAAAAAAGGTATAAAAGATAAATTTTAAATGAGTGAAAAGGTTTAATGATTTTAATAACTAAAAGCAGCAAAATATAAAACACATTTGTGTCTAAAATGTGGACACTCGTATAAAATATGCTGCATGGTTAAAAAGGTGTCACATACCTCACACATAGACAAGTCATCTCCCTCAGCAGGAATGGATGTGTAAGATGACTGTGTCCTATGTGAAGGCAAGCAAGAACAACTTTTGCTGTGCAGTTCTTGTGCCAAGTAGACTGCCACTGTTTGATTAGGGACCTTATCTGATAAAGCTTCTTTGTGACCTACCCATGCCAAGATTGTTGCTGGGAGAGTAATCTATTGTGTGTTACTTGCCTGTAGTCTGTATAGGGGACTAACAGGTTATGGTTGTTTTTGGGTTTTGGTGACCTGGCTGCAGCAAGCCAGTTCATTACCCTTGATCCCAAGGCTTGGGATCCAGCAGAAATGGATGAATGAATATTCAAAAAAGAGAATATAACATCTACTGAACTTGGTTCAGGAATGGATAAGGATATCTCATCCCTGATAAAGTCTATATAGGGGATTTATAATTAAAGAGTCTGTATATACCATACACCTTTGGTAATTGAGGGTTTTAATGTGGTGGCCCAAGGCCAATTCTGTAGCATGCTATTCTTTCAAATACATGCTGCATTCGTTGGGAATCTTCTCAGATAGTGTTATCTCAGAAGAAGGCAGTAGACCTGATAGATGAGTTTGACATCGAGCCATCAGTGAAAACAGGCAAGAAGTCAGAGTATTCAACACGATGTGCAGTTGGTAGACAGAATTTGGAATGATGACTTTTCCCCAGTTTTTAATAGAGAAATGGCATGATGATATTCAAGCATGCCAGGGTGGAAGTGACGGTCATGATGGCTCAGCCACATTGCTTATGCGAGTGCTCAATTCTCTTAGTATATCTTGGATACAAATACCAAAAGGGATGGTTGGCAGTCTTGCAGTTGTTATAGAGGTTTTCCTAATGTGGCTCAAAAACTGATGCCAATGTGGGGTAGTTTGGCAGGGATTTTAGTTTAAAGATGTACTCTAATGACAACTACTTTTGTCAAAGAAATAAGATTGGTTTGGTTACTTCAATATGTAAACTCTGGGCAGGAGATGTTTGTAACACTAACAATGTGAATGAACTGATGGTGGACTGAGTCAAGCCATCAGAGTACTCTGTTTCTAGTCAGGTGCATACACCTGGGACCCATAATCTAATTTAGAACACACAAGTGCACGATAAATAATATGCATGATCAACACCCCACTTGTTAGAGGACAGAACCTGCAACATGCACAGGCCCTTTGTGCACTTTCTGAAGTTGATGGAGATGTTAGTTAAAAATGTCAACCTTTTATTAAATATAAGCCCCTAGGAATTTTGTTTCAGATGCTACTGGAATAATCTTTTGTCAGAGCTTTAGTTCCAGTTCAGGGTGAAGTCTCGCTTCCAACAAAAATGGACACAAATATTAGTCACTGCTTTATACAACAATCCTCGTGGTGCATGACTGCAAAAAATATGCTAATGTCATCAACGAAGAGGATGCTTTATGGATCAATTATGGAAAGTAACTGAAAGTTAATTCAATCTTGAATCTTCATCCCTCCTCTTAGCAAAATGAGAGAGAGAGAGAGAAGATCCTACACAAACTTGGAATGACTGATTTGAGGAAGTTTTTAATAAAAATGGCAGTGTGTTCCCTAAGAATAAGGTTGTAATATCTTTTAAAATTCTGAATCTCCAAGCTGTACCATACCCTTTTTCTGTATCAAAGAAAACAAACACCTGATGCTTATGTTTCAGGAAAGCATCATGAATAGATGTTTTTATTCGGATGCTTTCACTACTCCTAACAGTCTCCTCTATACTCCATCACTTAAATTACCTCCACTTTGCATGGTTTTCGGTGTTTGTAGACGAACAGCTGTCTTTAATTCAGTTTTTTTTAAGCTGATTTCAGAAATATTAATTTTTTTATGTGAAAACATCTATGGTGGCACTAGAGTAAAATCAATTGGTAACAAAATTTCTTTATGGAAATGATGCAATTTACTTCACATCCTATTAGGTGGCTGTTAGATTAAATGAGGTCACTTCCTAAATGGCATTAACGATGCTAACTCAGTCACTAACATTGATTTGGCAGTTGACTGAGAGTAAGTTCTTTTAGCCTTACGGCAGGCTGTATACTGTTATGCCTATGTTTAAATACACTTTCAGTACCTATATAGTACATATTATACTCTTCTATAGTAATTATATTACAGACTGATGTAATGTTCAATCTACTATTGATGGCATTAATCTGATCTGACATAACTTTTACATTTATCCCAATTTTTCATAATATATATATAGAGAGAGAGAAAATCAGTTTCTTTATTACAGAGGTAGATGACTTTGTACAGACAAAGGCATCCCTCCCCCCACTCAAGCAGTAAAACCCTAACTCCTTTGCATTTTTGGCCTTAACAATACTAACAATACAATTCAGTAATAATACACTACCTTGAGAATCCTGGATACTTCTTCACAGCAACCTGCTGAATTAGATGGATGTCAAACTTAATATTTGCACAGCCAAGCTTGTTTGGTGAGCCATCTTTGTCAAATATTACTATGGATCTTCCCATCACTAGAAGATAAGAACATTAATGGAAGTCAGAATTATGTATTTATTATTCACAGAGTATTATACAGCACTAATTGTTAAATGATGTGGCCTGTGAGCTCCTGTTCCCCCACAAAACTAAAAAATAAATAAGCTTTATGGTTTAAAAAGTTTGAAGTTAAAAATAAGGTTAAAAAAAGGTTGCAAAACACTTTGGAAAACTGCAAAAACAGTTGAGATTTTTGCAATTTTTTTTATAGGGAATACAAGATTAAATACTTATATAAAAAAAAAGTTTTTGATGTGAATGGGGAGTACAATGTTCAGTCAGTTTGATGTGACATTAAGCACTGGGAAAAACAAAAATAAGAGTATGCTATAAGCCAAATAGCTGTGAAGTATAACAAACAACTATACAGACAAACAGTTATCCATCAAATCAGAATATCTTATAATGGGGACTTACCTAACCAAGATGCAGTTTTAAACTGCATTTTGAATCCAATAGAGAAGGGGTGGCCAAGAAGTCGATCATGGCTTTAATTTTGGTCAATCACAACAAATTTTAAATATATATAAAAAATAGATTAGTCAAAATCTAAATGTTATTATTATGCACCCCACTGCATATGCTTATTACAAATCCATTGAACCACATGACAGCCGCTAGGCTTGTCTAGTGAAAATTCACACAGTTACATTGTGGAGAGCATAGTGTATGTATTGATTCTTATTTAGCTTACTTAATAGTAGTAGTAGTAGTAGTAGTAGTGGCACATGATGCAAGAAAGCAAGTGTAGGAGCTTATGCAGCATCAGCCAAAAAAAAAAAAAAAAAAAAAAACACACCATTCCCTCCAAATGCCTGTCCAGTTCCTCCTTAAATTTATTTAACCTATCAACTTCCACAACGACAGATGGAAGTTTGTTCCAGCAATTAACCACCCGCTGGCTAAAGGCAAATTTCCGCACATCTATTCTACATCTATCCTTTCTTAATTTGAACTTATGTCCCCGTAGGTTGGTAATCTGAAAAAGTGGAAGGATCCCATCAGAATTCAGCATGCTCAACACATTCAAGGCCTTATAGACCTCAATCAGATCACCGCGCAGGTGCCTAGTCTCCAGCCACTGCAATTTGCAGAACTTAAGCCTCTCTTCGTAAGAGAATCCCTTCATTCCCCTCACCAATCGTGTTGCTCTTCTCTGTACACGCTCAAGCAAATCTACATCCTTCCTAAAATGAGGCCTCCAGACCTGTACGCAGTACTCAAGGCGTGGCCTGACCATTGCCTTATACAGAGGGACAATCACCTCCTTTTCCCTGCTAGCAAAATTCCTATATATCATTGACAAAACCCCATGACCTGCCCTAGCAGCCTGTCTGCATTGCTCAGAAAACTTCATATCTGACTGCACAATTACTCCCAGGTCTTTTTCATTTTCTACCACCTTAAGTGTGGTACCACACAGTTGGTACGTTTCTCTGGGGTTACTTCTACCCATATGCAGTACTTTGCATTTGTCAAGGTTGAACTTCAGTTGCCACTTCTTAGCCCATCTGCCCAAATTATCTAGATCCTGTTGCAGTAGCACACTGCCATTACTGTCATTAACAACCCTGCCAACCTTTGTGTCATCTGCAAACTTCGACATTAAGCCTGATATACCTTCATCAATATCATTGATAAATACACAAAACAACAGTGGACCAACACCGAACCCTGTGGGACTCCACTAATAACATTAGTCCACGAAGAGCAGCACCCATTGATTACCACCCTCTGTCTTCTCCCACTTAACCATCCTTTTATCCATTGTAGCAACTTACCCTTAATACCATACTGCTCCAATTTGTACAGTAGTCTTCCATGCGCAACAGTGTCAAAAGCTTTCCTGAAATCCAAGTATATGATATCAAAATTATTTTTTGCATCCAGTTCCTTTGTGACCACATCATAATAACCAATCAAATTTGTCAGACAAGACTTTCCCTTAACAAACCCATGCTGTGTTTGAATTATTGCTGCAGTCTTGTCTAGATGATCCTGCAATGCATCTTTAACCAGTGACTCCATTATTTTACCCGGAACAGAAGTTAAACTAACTGGTCTGTAATTACTCGTGTCACCCTTCGATCCACCTTTGTGAATTGGGGACACATTTGCACATCTCCAGTCCGTGGGAACCTCCCCTGAGTCCAAGGATGCTCTCATAATTATGGCTAAGGGTTTGCTTAGTTGCTTTGCCGCCTCCTTTAAAATAACTGGATAGATCCCATCCACCCCAGGTGCCTTTCTTATGTTTAACTTCAACAATTTCTCCTCCACTGTATTATACATACTGTATTAATAACTGGACAGTATTTATACATTCATTTAATATCCTTTTATATAAAATGAATACTACAAAAAAAGAGTAAAAACATTATTTTCAACAAGAGTAGGAACTAGAATACATTTTTTTGTAATGATAAAAGAAAAATGTTTGATTTGCAATGCTTCCGTGGCTATACCCAAAAGGGGAAATTTTGAAAGGTACTTCAACACACTCCATGGTAAATACCAATCAGATTTTCAGCCTAATAGTGACCTTAGAAGAAATAAATTAAAAGAGCAGAGGTGGTAGATGACTTTCATCAACCGGTGAAATACCACCACTTTGCTTATTGGAGGCTTGAAGTGGTGAAACCCGTGTTTGCTCTCTAGAGCAAAGTTTCCGGCATCCCCTCTCCCCATACTTCTCCTTCAACCCATGCACGGTACTAAGTACTATAGGTTTTGATACCTTTCGTGTTTGGGGTTTTCATTAAAAAAAAAAAAAAAAAAATTATTTGCATAACAAAATTTCTTCATGACACCTAATTTACAATCTAAAGCAGTAACTGTAACATCACTTAAAGTTAGTCATCTTGCAAAAAAATGCAAACCATTTTCTAATGATCAATTCATCAAAGACACATTTTTATAAATAACAGATTCTCTTTTCGAAAATTTTAAGAACAAAAATGAAATTAAGTGCTCTTCAAGATTTGCAATTATCTTGAAATACTGTGATGTGACGCATTGAAAAAATTAGTAAAAATGTGAGTGAACAATTGCGTGCTCATATTGCTAATTGCGTGGCATCCTTTTCTTTACAAGGTGCATTATAGCCACAGTTGCTGATGCACCAAAAAACTCAATTTTCTTTACAACTGGATGAATCTACAGACGTCAGTGATACAGCTCAATTGCTCGTTTTTATTCATATGGTTTTCGATGATTCTGCCACTAGAGAAGAACTGCTGGGTATTGATATATTTAAGGTCTTGATGCATTCAAAAATTTTATTGAAAAAATTAAATTACCACTATTTAAGCTCATATCAATAACAGATGGAGCTAAAGCAATAACGGGGCATCTTAACAGATTCAACACATTGTGCCAAAAGGATGATGAATTCCCACATTTTTTGAGTTACCATTGTAACATCCACCAACAAGTGTTAGTCAGCAAAATATTAAATACTACAAGTGTTATGGACATAGCTTTCAAAATCTTGAATTCCATCAGAGGACAATCTATTCAAAGGAGACTTTTCAAAATGCAACTCGATGAAAATGAACAATATCTGATATTACACACAGATGTGAGGTGGCTGAGTCGGAGTAAGTTTCTACAGAGATTTTGCAATTTGCTGAATGAAATTAAACTTTGTTGATCAAAGGGGAGATGATTATCAACAGCTACAGGATAGGGAGTGCTTGTGTGATCTGGCATTTTTGGCAGATTTTACCAGTAAATTAAGTGATCTGAATTTGGAATTACAATGAAAAGATAAAAATGTGGGTGACACGATTAGTAGTATTTCTGTATATAAATATCAATTTTTGGCAATGGCTAAGGATTTCAAAGAAAAAAAATTCGATCATTTTTCAAATATGCAAGGTCTTTTGTAAAAATATCCTGTTTTTGAATTATACAGTGAGAAATATGTTTCTGAAATTGAGAAAGTTGTGGGTGATTTTGAAATCAGATTCAGTAATTTTAAATATATTTCTTATCCATTTAATGTCGACAGATACAAAACAAATTTCAGAAAAAAAAAAAAAAATACCTGCTGAGATTTTTCACATGGAGAAAATATTGAAAATGAAATTGTTACATTGTGAAACGACATCTTCCTAAAAGCCAGATCATCAGCAAAAGACTTTTGGAAATGTTTGCCGAGAAAAGTACCCAAATGTAAAAAAAGGAACGAACTTTTAAATTCCTGTTTTGGTTCCATATATCTATGTGGGATCAGCCTTTTCGTATCTTTACGGCTGGCCAAACCACAGTATATCCCCAATTTTGAAAGCTTAGCAGATGACATGAAGACAAACTTCACATAAATTAAAAATTTAAATACATATGAATTTAAAATAAGAATTCTGAATTGTATTTAATTTTAAAATTTATAAACAACATTTTTAAATATGTGTTGATTAACTTTTTTAACCACGTGCAATGAAATTCTTGAGATGGTAGATCGCAGCACAATTTGAAGAAAAAAAGTAGATCACATCACAAATTAAGTTGGCCACCCCTGCAATAGAAGACAATGCTGGATGTTACAACATTCTGGAAAAAATTCAATATTGCTGCCTGTATCACTGATATTCATGAGTTGCAGAACAAGATACACTTTGTTCAGCGATGCTTGCTGGAAGCAGCTCTTGGTCAGTAGTTGTAAACAAAGTAGCTGTGTTTCTTTCCACTGATGACAAAGTTCAAGACATCATCCAATTGGCACATCAAATTGGAAGAGAAAGTTTTGTGGACATGTGGCCGCAAGAAGTTGATGAGGTGCTTGCATCTTACAGTCAGGAACTGACCGAAGGCGATCTTGTTGAACTCATCAACTAGGACAACAAACAGGATGAAGTAGAAGTCAGTTCAAAATCTATCCTTAATTTGAAAGCTCTGAGTGAAATAATGAAACTGCAGGAATACTGATAGACCAAGTGGTGGAATGTGATCCTGTAATGGAGAGGAGCCACAAATTCAAAAGAGTGGGTCTGCATCTAGTCCTTACATAAAGATACCAAATGAATTCCAAAACTTAAAAAGGCAAACCAATATCACAGACTTTTTACAGCCCAAGCCTTCTTCCCAATAACATATTTTAGCATTCTATCTTTTGTTCAATCTTGTGTTTTAATGTCAGAATGTTTTGGTTTTTATTAATAATAAAAATTTATTTATTGCTTGTTGATTTCACCAATTTGAAAATTTATATCTAATTTTTTTTTCTTTCTGAACCATGTCCCTAACACTACTTTTTCCACTGAATTATGCATTCTACATTCACAAATGTGGGAATTACTATAATTAAAAAATAATAATGATGATCAACAATAGCAACAAATGAATAAAATAATAAATAAATCAAAATAATAACAATATAAAGGAAGATATAAAAAAGTAGATGATATATAAAAAGTAGATAAGAAAACAGACTTATTATGTGGTTCCTGTAGGTAACTGTCCAATTAACTTTTGAATTTCTTCAAACTGCCAGCTTCAATTGCCAGCAGAGGCAACCTGTCCCAGTAATTAACAACAACCTGCCGGGACTGAAAGATAACTTCCTACAATCCAGTTTTACTTCAGATGATTGCCCTTTTTCCAATCTCACCATGCAGAGGTTGCCTATCTTTGTCTTTTGCATTTTTTTCAGATGAGGTATCCAAACTCACAGTATTCCAAATGCAGTCTTACTGCTTGTGGAATACTGTCTGATAGCATTGCTTTATACAGTTGGATTATGACTAACCTATTTCTACAGGCTATTGTTTGATAAATCATCAATAGGACAGCATAGGCTTTCCTGGCCATCTGTTTACACACCAAGAGCTTCATATCTGCCCGTGTCATATACCTTGCAGATGTCTTTCTTTCTCTACTGTTTTTAATTCAACCCAAAAAAAGTGCATGAATTATTTTGGGGTTTTCATTCCCCAAGTGTAAGACCATACATTTTGCTGCATTAAAACATATGCTGCCACTTTTTTAACCATCCTTATTCAAGCCATCCTGAAGGAGCACTGCTTGACACTGATCATTAATGACTCTCCCAACCTTCACATCATTTGCAAATTTTGACAGTACAACCCCCCCCCTCTCTTCTCTCTCTCTCTCTCTCTCTCTCTCTCTCTCTCTCTCTCTCTCTCTCTCTCTCAATTTTGTTTATAAAAATCAGAACAAACAGTGGTCCAAGAAATTGGTGAAATGGCAAAAGTGGGAAAGACACCCTCTTCTGCCATTTCACCAATCTGAAGAATATTGTTAATCACAACATTGTCTTCTGCCTTGCAGCCACCATGTGATCCATCTTAGAATTTTACCAGTTATCCCAACATGTTTCAGCTTATATAGTAACCTCTCATGAGGGACAGAGACAAATGCCTTGCTAAAATCTAAATAAACTATAATAAAATTGTTCCTACACCCAACAAGAATGTGTCAAAATAGCCAACCAGGTTAGTTAAACTGGATTTTCTCTTAACAAAACCATTTTGTGTATCGTCAGAAGGCAATTTTTTTTTTTAAATCTGAAATGTCCTTATATTGCATTTTAATCATTGCCTCCATGATTCTCCCTAACAATGAAGTTAGACTAACCGATTTGTAGTCACTGACATCATTCTTAGAACCACCTTTATGTTTTGGCAATATGTTATTACTTCTTTAATCCAATGGAATCTGTCTCGATTCCAATGATGCACTTATAATTAATATCAATGGTTCAGTGCATCCTCTGGCTGCCTCCCTCCAAATTATTTTATATGTTCGAGGGGCAACCAGAGGGGGTAATACTCTTGATCTGATTATCAACAGTGATGATTCATGCATTAAGAATTTGCAGATAAAGGAAAAAAAGTGACAGTGATCACAGTCTACTGATGTAGGATTTACTTAAAGATGTAACTACCATCAAGGGTAACAGGAAGAGTTTTTTGTTTCTCAAACTGGAAGATGGAATGCAATGTGCTATCAGCAACAAAACTATGGATAGGATTTCCAGTCAATGGAAGAAGGTCATTAGTATACAAGAGGAAAAGAGTGGGAGAAAGAATTGAATCTTGTAAAACAGCATTAATGGAGAATTTAGAAGACCTTTAAGCCAAACATGATCATGAGTCTTTGAAATGTCAATCACAACTGCTTGAGTTTCACCTGAGAACTTTTCCATTGAATTTGTCCATAGATGAGTAACAAGCCAGTATATCATAATTTGTTCAGCACTGATGGAATCCATATTCACAATCACTGATTAGATGGAAGGTTTCAAGGTAGTTTGAGAGTTGGCAGTTAATGGATTTCTCCATTACTTTAAAAAGAGTAGAAGTGCAATGGGACAATAACTGGATGGGAGGGATTTGTCATCCTTTTTAGGAACTTGCTGGATATGAGTAAAGGTTACAAGCAGAAAAACACAAGAGTATCCTTGGCATCAAGACTGTTGAAACTTCTTCTGACATCCTTTAGACGAGAGTCCACTAGGTGGCCTGATGTGTGAAGTCACGATCTTTTCACGCTCATGTTTATTTGTTATACTAACAAATAAACATGAGTTTATTTGTTAAGTGTTTTTTTCTGAACTGTATGTTAATTAGTTATGCTGTGCATGATGCTGGTTTTCTGTTCTTGATTCCTGACTGCTTCTATATACTGAACCTTGTTCCTAAAGTAAGTTTGGTGAAACTCAAAGCAGCTGCTCTTGACATTTCAAAGGATTTTGATTGTGTTTCATAAAAGTCTTCTAAGTAAGCTTCTATCGTATGGTTTGCCAACTGTTTTTTGTAATTGGGTATCCAGTTTTCTCTGACTGCTCACTGCAGGTGATGGTAGATGGCTGTCTGTGTTTAACTTCTCCACTAATGCTAGTGTTCCCCAAGGTTCAGTTCTTTCTCCCACTCTTTTCCTCTTGTATATTAATTACCTTCCATTGATCAGAAATCCTATCCATAGTTTTGCCGATTATAGAACATTGCATTCCACCTTCCAGTTTGAGAAACCTTGCCCTGCACAAACAGCTTCAACTTCTTGAATACTATTCCTTAAATGCTGATCTCCAGATAATTCTCCAGTCGGGCAAAGAAAACTTAGTTTCATTCCTTCTAAAACTCAATCCTGTCTTATATCTCGCAAAAATGATTTGCCTGATCCTACACTTATCTTCGATGACACTGATTTTTAGGCAAGATCATATATCTCTATTGGAGATTACCGACTTCTAATCTCTCACTTGGCATAAGCACATTACAAACATTGCTTCCTCTGCATCTAAAGACTGGGTTTTCTTGCAAACAGCTGTGCACTCTCTATAAATTGCAAATCCGCCCTATCATGGAATATTGTTTCCGTATCTGGAGTGGTGCCCCCAAAACCTCTCTAAGGCTTCTAGATTTCATTCAAAAGAGGACAGTTAGGTTAATTAATGACTCATCTCTAACAGTCTCTGCATGTCTCATAGACATTCTATTTCTGCTGCATGCCTTTTCTATAAATACTTCCATGGGCACTGTTCTTCTGAATTGGCTTCTATAATTCAATCTTTCTGTTTTCCAAAGCAGTCCAAACACATGCTGCAACCTGTCAACATTCTTTTACTGTTCAACTTCAAACTCACAGAACCAGCTTTTCTTCTTCCTCGTTTATTCATTCAACTTTTGTTTTCTGGAACAACCTTCCTTCATATATATTTCCTGAAAATTACAATCTACAGAAGTTCAAGTCTAATGTTGACAAATATTTTCTTTCATCTGCTCAACCCTCAACCCATGAATGGTACTAAGTACCATAGGTTCTAATACCGCTTGTGTTCGGGACTTTCAGTAAAAAAAAAAAAAAAAAAACTACTTCTGTTAATATACTTCACTGGCTCTGTAATCTGTCTATCAATACAAACAAAAATGTTGTCGAGTCCCCTCCAACTCAAGAACAGCTAATTCTGCATTTAGCAACTGACCTGATAATGATGATACTTCTAGTGATGTTTAGTCTAACAACACTATTGCTTCTCTTAATGTACAACCTTGCAGTCTTCTGAAGAGGTTGGGATCTTCAGAAATTGAGTTTTTAAACTCTCAATGTGACACCTGTGCCTCGCTTGTACAATCTCCATCTGTCTGTGAACATCTTCCGATTCGACTGGTGACATAGCCTCAACTTGATGTTTCTATAAGTGTTGATTCCACATATGACACTCCTATGCAGCAATCTATTGCCTCCACATGGAGTGCTGATCCCACCATTTCTTCTGAAAGTAAAGTTTCCAAAAAAAGGTCTCACCCATCCCTTTGTTTGTTTTCCATCTAAGGAGACTACAGATCTATCATGCAAGGACCTTGAGAATTATTTGTTTAAAGAAGTTAAAGTGACTAAACAAGTGTTCAAAAATGTTCTTCAGTACCGGGCCAGCCCTGAACATGTTTTAAATAAACTTCTCATAGAGAATGCAAAGCTTCAGACTAAACTGGAAGAAAATGAAAATCGTAACTCTCTTCTTACACCCCCTGTTTCCACCACCTTGACTTATGCTCAAGTACTACATGGTTCACCTAGTTTCCCAGTACCTGAATTAAAAGACAATCTCAGAGGCTACCGTTGCTACTAGGTCTGCTTTGGCTTCTGCTCAACAGAATATTATTTTAAAGGCAGGCAAAAACTCTAATCTGGGAAGCAGCCAAGCTGTTAAATCGGAAGTGACCAAGGCATTAAAGGAAATTTGATTGATTTAGAAATTCTTGGCGCAAGAGCTACTGCAGCTAAAATGCACCTGGAAGGTTTTTTACAACAGTTTTGTTTGTATTCATATTTTGCTGTGAATAGTTTCCAAGAGTCACAGAGTGACTATGGCTTACTGCAAAGATTATATTTGGTTTCATATTAGATTATATGAAATTTATTTCCCTGAGAAACTGAAAAACGTCAGCTATGTTTTTTCTATCTTCCAGTATGGTTTTGACAGTGAGGAAGTGATGTTTGATTAACTCTTTGAAGCAGTTTTGGCACTCATCTGCAAAAGCTGGACATGTAATAGTACGTGTTCTACTGTTTGTTGTTGTGTGACAGATAGAGGGGGATCTTCTCCTTGCAAAAGATGACAGTGGCTGAAATGAGCATGTCCTATTCTTAACCTTGCAAGTATCACTTCGTCACGTCTGTTTTGTTGTTTGCTGAATTTCCAATGTTTGGAAATCCAGCAAACTTTTAAAATTTAAACTTTTAATTTGGTGCAATTTGTTATTGTTTAGAACTTGCTATTGCTGTTGCCAGTGGTGTATCCCGCTACTATCAATAACTTTTTTGTAATCTGTGAAAGGAATGGATTCGGGTGCGAAAATGTTGCTGTTGGCTTCCTTAGCAGCTTTATCTGCTTGTTCGTTACCATATATTCCAACATGACTTGGGATCCAGCAAACTCTTATGTTATGACCTTGTTCAAGGAGCTTTGATACTTGGCATTGAATTTGATGGATAGATGAAATTCATGAGTTTGTGGGTAGTAAATGGATGGCCAGTGCTCAAAACAGAAGGAACTGGAAAGTTGCTGGAGAGGCCTTCATCCTGCAGTGGATTTAAAATGGCTGATTATGATGATGATTGAATTTGTTGTTGCAGTGGGTGTTTATTAGAATTGACATTTAGTATAGCCATCGTGGAGCTAAGGGAGTCAGTAAAAAGGATGCTGTTTGGTGAGCTTTTTAATCTCATGTTCACAGGTTTATTGATTCTTTGTTGTTGTTGGTATTGTTGTTCCCATTTTGGTGTAAAAATAATTTCCTGTATGGAATGACCTGGCAGGGATTTTATTTTAGTTGCATAGGAAAGTAATAGATGTCTTCTGATTTGTAGTGGAGGTTCTTGGGGCTCTGCACAGGCGAAGTATGGAAAGCTCCAAGAACTATTCGGAGTGGGCAGTGATGTACTAGGTCAAGCCATCTCAGGGCACTTAGGTCTCGCCGAGTCATAGACTCGGGTACCATAGTCTAACTTGGAACGAATGAGTAGGCGATATAATCATAATAGTATTGTTCTATCCGCTCCCCAGGACACAGTAGACAGAACCTTTAGGATATTCATTTTCTTTAGACACTGAACTCTTAAGTGACTAATGTGCTCCAAAAAGGTTAATTTTATGCCAAAAACAAGCCCTAGAAAATGGACACTATTTTTAACTGGGATGATCTGCCCTTTCAGCCTGAGTTTGGGATCAAGATGGAGACTCCTTTTCCTACAAAAATGTATACATATGGTCATTTGTGTGGAAATTCTGTATCCATTTCTTTCTGTCAATTTTATGACTTTTTTTTATGGCTACTTGCAATTGTTGTTCTATTGTTCTCATATGCTGCGCTTGATAAGAAATGCTGAAGTCATCTGCATAAACAGTTGTGATAACATTGGCTGGTATTTGTTCTGTTATTGTGCTGAAGTGTGCTGCAAAAAGTGTGGCACTTAGTACGGATTATTGAGGGACCCCTTCTTCCTGAGAAGTTCTGGAAAGTGTATTGTTAAGTCGAACTTGGAATGTTCGATTTTTAAGAAAATTGCTTATGTATAGAGGTAGGTGTCCTCTTGTTGGTGTAGTCCTCTAAGGATACCATACTGCCATGTAGTAACATACGCTTTCTCAATATCAAAATTAACTATGATTTGATGATGTTTTCTGAGGAAAATGTTTCTTACCTGACTTTCCACATGTATATGTACATCTAAGGTAGAGCAATTTTTCTGAAAGGCATATTGTGCAGGATTGAGAAGGTTATTGCTTTCTAGATACCATGTTAGTCTATTATTGACAATTTTCTCCAAGATCTTGCCCAAGCAGCTGGTCAAAGCGATAGGGCGATAGTTCTGTGGGTCTGATTTGGTCTTTTCCCTGTTTTGGGAAAGCTAGTATTATTGTGTGGTGCCATTGGTCTGGAAATGTATTTTCAAGGTATATTTTATTAAATAAATCTAACAGGGCTAATTGAGATTGTATCATTGCATAATGTATTTCATTGGGACCAACTGCACTGTTTCGTCTGTGCAAAGTTTTCGCCGAGCACATTGATGATATCTGAGGTATTTGTGATTTTGATTTGGTAGTTGTTGGCGCATCAGCTTCTGTGGCCATATTGCACCTCCCAAGGTTTTTGCAGTACTTTGATCCAAGCCCGAGGCGGGAATCGAACCCGCGACCTTTGGGTTGCCGGGCAGGTACTTTACCCACTCGGCTAGCCCGGTCGGCGAGGTATTTGTGAGTAACTGTCGTTTCCAATTTAGTAGTGGCAATGGTTTTATTTGGGAATTGTTTATCATCCTTCTGATTTTCTTCCAGATAAGTGTAGCAGGTGTGGAAATAGTTATAGTGGATGCAAATTTGATCCAACTCACTTTTTTGCTGATTTTGTGCACTCTCCTGACCTTAGCTCTGGCTCTTTTGAATTGTATCAGATTGTCCATTGTTTGATTTTTGCAAAAGTGATTCCAGGCTCTATTTCTCTCTTTTTTAGCTTCCTGACACTTGCTGTTCCACCATGGTTTTGGATATATTCTAATGTTAGAAGACGTTGTCTTACGCAATTGGAGGCTAGTAGGGGCCAGACGTGTTCAAAGCCGCTAAGTGGATTTTTCTTATTTATTGATTTGAAATTGTTTTTCTAAAACTTTTGATTTAAATTTAGTAGTATAGCATTATTTTGTGATATTTCTGATTAATCCAGTGTATTTATTCTTTACTCGGCCTTGTAATTGCATAAAAGTATCGGTAAGGGTATCAAATCCACGTGTTATAAGTTACAACTCTGCCGAACAAGATGTTTTTTAGCCATATTTAGCTGCTTATTGAATATTTTTTACATCAAATTATTTTTTGTAAGTAGCTTATAGACCTAGTAAGGATCTATAGTTTATTCTGAATCGAGACAGCAAGATTTAAAAGTTAATTAATACTTAAGTGTCCATAGATTACCGTTCGTAAATTCCCGCCTTTGTCTTTGTCATACGATCGTTATATATCGAACCTAGTTAGCGTTAGTATAGTATAGGTTATAATAGTTTCAGCGATCAGTAAAATCTATTAAACTTGTTGAACTTCGTTGACATTTAAATTGCACTTTAACTAAATGCATATACCGAATTAGATTACAAACGTAACATAATTAATTAATACATAACTGATATGGAAGTTATATAAAGGGAACTCGGAGATAGTTAATACTTGACACTAAAAAATATATATACCATTATAACTGTGTTGGGAGATAAGTTAGGGTTATAAACTGAAATTGAAATTTTATTTAAATTAAAAGTAATCATGACTCAGACCAGAGCAGCAAAACAAAAGGCTCAAGCTAATGGAAGTGCTGTGGCTCAGAGGAGAACTGAGGGGGACAGTTGCCTTCTGAATCACAGCCTTTGCATGATGTTTGTGGAGCATTCAGGTATGGGACATGATATTGCCATGGGGGATGTCTTTGTGTGTTCACGATGCAAGGAGTGTATCGAAATCAGGCAACAACTCAGTTCTTATGGGCCTATATGAGAGCTAGAAGGACAGGGTGGATGCCCTCGAAGGAACTAAATTGAGGGGCCCATCAAGCTCTCAGCTGCCCACATCAACGCCAGAGCTTGCACTTGGTCATCGTGAAACAGAGCGGCAACCCCAAGGCAGAATGCGCTGGTCCCAAAGGAACTAGTAGTTGTTGGTGACTCTATTGTCAGGGAAACGGGGAACATGCTTTGTAAAAAGGATAGGTGGAACAGGACCAGGGTATGTCTGCCAAGGGCAAAGGTTGATGACGTTGTAGAGCAGATATCATGTTTTAAGGGCACAAAAGGTGATATAGTTGTACACGTTGGCACTAATGATATCAAGAGTAGGAGACCGGCAGAATTGCTTAACAAGTACAGGTCACTGTTGAAAAAAAGCCATGAAATAGGGTTGAATTTGAAAGTGTCTGCAATTCTGCCCAGACACGATAGGAGGGAGTATATGATGAGAGCCTTGTCGATCAATTCGGCCCTGGAAAGATTGTGCAAGGCTCAAGGGGTAGAATTTTTTTTCAGCCTGGACTGTACTTGTTAACAGGAGAGATTGCTACTACAGGGATGGGATACACTTAAATAGAAAGGGTGCAAGAATATTTGCTGATGCTATCGAGGCAGTGTTAGGTGGGTTGGAAAACTGCTAGCTTGGAGGGGTACAAAGACGAATAGATTAACAGTAGCCACTGGCAGAGGTGAAAGAGATTCTTGAACTGCTTCTATTGGAATGAGCAGAAGCCTGAAAAACAAGATTCAGGATATTTCAGAGACTGCTGGGAGTCATTGCGGTACAAGTAAACACATGGGTTGTGTTAGGGTAGCTAAGAATAGAAATAGGTGCATGTATACTTGCATGTACACCAATGCTAGGAGTTTAGTAAACAAATTTGATGAATTTGAGGTATTGCTCAAAATATCAAAGGCAGATATTGTTGGGATATCAGAGACTTGGTGTCACACAGATATAAGGAATGCAGAACTGGAATTTGGGGAGTACGTCTACAGAAAGGATAGACTGGATAGGAAGGGAGGAGGGGTTATGCTATTAGTTAAGAAATACATAAAATCCAAGGAAGTGAAGCCAGTGGACATCGCTGGACAGTGCAGTGTCGAGTCAGTTTGGTGTGACATAAGCATTGGGAGATCAAAATTGAGAGTAGGAGTGTGCTATAGGCCTAATGACTCTGATGAGTATAATAAGAAACTGTACAGGGAAACAGAGTGGGCCAGTAAATCAGAGAGTCTTATAATGGGAGATTTTAATTTCCCAGATATTGACTGGAGTTTGGGTGCTGGTCACTCACACACTAGCAAGGCTTTTGTGGATTTATTGGATGATTGTTTTCTACATCAGCATGTTCGGGAGGCAACTAGAGGGAGGAATACTCTTGATTTGATTATCAGCAGTGATTCTTCATGCATTAAGAATCTGCAGATAAATGAACCACTAGGTGGCAGTGATCACAGTGTGCTGAAGTGGGATTTACTCAAAGAGATAACTACCATTAGGGGTAAAGGGAAGGGTTATTGCTTTCGTAAAGGCGACTACGATGGACTGAGACAGTATTTAAATTCTATACAGTGGGACCAACTGATGATGTTACCAACAGCAAATGCAAAATGGGAAGCATTCAAAGAACTTATCTTGGAAGCTGTTAGGCTTTACATACCAACTAAGAAATATTGTTCGAGGTTTAGGCCTATTATTATTAGCTATATGGTGCAAGGAAGCCTGAGGCTTATGCTGCACCAGCAAAAAAGAAAAAAAAAAAAAAATCCCGAGTTACCCTGAGAGAGAGAGAGAGAGAGAGAGAGAGAGAGAGTTTGAGTTTGATTTGGGTTTTATTGGCGCATTAGCAACTTAGGCTATAATGCGCCAAGACCAGGTCATGTATAAAAGAATAAACTTTCAGTGACCTAATTAATTAGGTCACTATGTCAAAAAATTTAGCAAATGTATAAAAGGTAAATCAACAAAATTTCACAATAAAATGTAAATTTTATATATAAGCGAAAACGTTTATTGATTTTAAAAAGCTAAAAACAGCAGACACGTGGTCATTGTCGGATAAAATCTGGCTGAGTGTATAAGGCTCAGCCAGATGACTAAAAGCGGTAAAATAAAAATCACGTTCAGGGGTAAAACGTGGACACACGGTTAAAATGTGATAAATAGTTAAAATGGTGCCGCAGTTCTCGCACATAGGACAGTCATCTGCCCTCAGCAGAAAAGCATGTGTAAGATGACTGCGGAGGCGAGCTAAAACAACTTCCTCTCTGCGGTTCCTGCGCAGACTAGACTGCCAATGTCCGATTACAGGCTTTATCTGATAGAGCTTGTTTGTGACTTGCTCATGCCAAGATTGTTGCCATTGGGAATTAATCTTTTGGTGTATTATTTGCCTGTAGTCTGTATAGGGGACTAACAGGCAATACGTGTTTTGGGGTTCTGGTGATCTGGCCGCAGCATCAGCCAGTTCATTTCCCCTGATCCCAATGTGGCTTGGGATCCAGCAGAAACGGATATCGAGTGAACTCTCAAACAAAGAATGTAAAGTCTGCTGAACCCGGGTCAATATTGGATGAGGATTATATCTCATCCCCGATAAAGCCTGCAGTGTACTTGAAGAGTCAGTGTACACCATACATCTTTGATGCTTCCGGGTTTTAATGTGGTCCAAGGCTAGCTCTATAGCATACAACTCAGCTGTATATATGCTGCATTCGAGGGGAATCTTCCCAGATATAGTACAATCTGGAAAGACAGCAGCAGATCCTACAGACAACTCTGACTTCGAGCCATCAGTGAACACAGGCAAGAAATCAGAGTAATCGGATCGATGGGCAGCATAGAGTTGTTGGTAGACAGAGGACGGAGTTATGGCTTTACCCCAACTTTTTATGGAGAAGTCACATGATGGTAAGCGAGCATGCCAGGGTGGAAGTAGATGCCTTGGTGACTTTGCAACATTGTCTACCGTAATGTTGAGCTCTCTGAGCAGATCTTGGACACGGATGCCAAAGGATCGGTTAGCAGTCTGACGGGTTTTATAAAGCGTTTCCCATCGTGGCTCAAAAACACAAGCCCACGTTGGGTTGTCTGGCAGGGATTTTAGTTTGAAGGTATAGTTTAGCGACAATTGCTTTCGTCGGAGCAATAGTGGTGGTTCACCTGCTTCGACGTATAAACTCTGGACGGGAGATGTTCTGAATGCTCCAGTTGCAGTACGGATGGCTTGGTGGTGCAGTGGGTCTAGCCACCGTAGTACGCTATTTCTAGCCGATGCGTACACTTGGGACCCATAGTCTAATTTTGAACGAACAAGTGTACGATAAAGACGCAGTAAAGTGCATCGGTCTGCCCCCCATTTATTTGAGGAGATGGCACGAAGGAGATTCAATCCCCTCGTGCACCTTGTTCGCAGTTGACGGATATGTGGTAAAAATGTCAACTTCTTATCGAATGTGAGACCTAAGAATTTTGTCTCAGGTACTACTGGAATGATGTGTTGTCCAAGTTTGAGTTCTGGTTCAGGGTGAAGGTTCCGTTTGCGACAAAAATGTACGCAGACGGTCTTCTGTGGTGATAGCCTGAAACCATTAGCCATTGCCCAAGTTTTTACATGGTCAATGGCATGCTGCAATTGTCGTTCAATAACCCTCATGTTGCATGACTGACAGAAGATGGTAAAGTCATCAACAAAGAGGGCGCTGTTTACGGTTCGAGGAAGTTGTTCAGTAATAGAATTAACTTTGATAGCGAAAAGCGTAACACTTAACACTGACCCTTGGGGGACTCCTTCTTCTTGACAAAAAGATTGAGAATAAACAGAGCCGACACGAACTTGGAATGACCGGTTCAATAAGAAATTTTTAATGAAGAAGGCTAGATGGCCCCTCAGACCCAGATCATGGATATCCTTTAAGATTCCAAATCTCCAGGCCGTGTCATACGCTTTTTCGATATCAAAGAAAATTGACACCAGGTGTTCACGTTTAAGGAAAGCATCTCGGATAGATGTTTCCAGTCTTATAAGATGGTCAAGTGTTGACCTGTTCCTTCGGAAACCACATTGAACTTTGGAAAGGAGGTCATTCCCTTCTAAATACCACATGAGACGGGCATTCACCATCCTTTCCAGGATCTTGCACAAGCAGCTTGTCAAAGCAATGGGACGGTAATTACTCGGAGATTTTGGATCTTTTCCTGGTTTTGGAAACGCAAGCACGATTGCCTTATGCCAGGAGTCCGGAAACTCATCTTCAAGATAAACTCTGTTGTACAAACAGAGCAACTGATCCAGAGATTGAGACGAAAGATGTTTTATCATCTCATAATGGATGTCATCCGGCCCTACGGCACTCGCCTGGGATAGTGATAGTGCCGCTTTCATTTCCCATTCAGTGAAGGGTTGATTGTATGCTTCACAGTTCTTTGACGACAATTTCAAAGGTTGCCTTTCAACATTTTGTTTGAGGGCCAGAAACTCAGGATGGTAAGATGTTTTGGCAGACACTTTAGCAAATACCTCCCCAAGAGTATTTGCAATTGCAGTTTGGTCTGCAATTGCAGATCCATTATACTCCAGAATCGAAAAAGGGTGGGATATATATTTCCCCTTCATTTTTCGGACTTTATCCCACACAAGCTTAGATGATGAAGCCTGATTGATAGAAGATGTGAATTTGATCCAAGATTCCTTCTGACTCTGACGTCTTACGTAACGTGCTTTCGCACGTGCACGTTTGAATGTTATTAAGTTATCTGCGGTGGGGTACCGGCGAAAAATACCCCACGCCTTGTTTTGAGACTTTCTTGCTGCAGTGCAATAGGAATTCCACCAGGGTTTTGGAAATGGTGGAAACCGAGACGAAGTCTTTGGTATTGCAATTGCCGCTGCTAGGACAACAGCGTCTGTAATGTACTTTACCGCGTCATTAATCGGTTCCTTGCTGACTGTGTTGATATCAAATAATGCTAGATTTTTGAAGGCATTCCAGTCAGCGTGACCGATCTTCCACCGTGGCACCCTGGACGGGTGGCATGGTCTCCCTTTACAAAGGGTGGATATCACGGGGAAGTGGTCACTGCCATAAATATTGTCTTCAACCTCCCATGTACACATGGGAAGGAGAGAGGGCGAGCATATAGAGAGATCGATCGCGGTAAATGTACGGGTAGGCATGTGGCAAAAGGTGTTAAGTCCAACATTTAGAAGGGCCAGGTCATTGTTTTCAAGCATGTGCTCTATAGTCCGACCCCTTCCATTAATGTCTACACTACCCCACAGAGTATTGTGTCCATTAAAATCCCCTAGTAACAGAAAAGGTGGCGGCAATTGTCTAATGAGATCATCAAGGTCTGCCTGGGGGATGTCATTCCCAGGTGGCAAATAGATGGAACAAACAGTTAAAAGAAACCCTACAGTAACTTGAACTGCTACAGCCTCTAAGTTGGTGGTAAGTGGTGTAGCTTGAAATGGGATGTGGTTACCCACAAGGATTGCGACGCCTCCGTGGGCAGGTCCATCCGCATCTCTGTCTTTTCGTATAACGAAAACGTTACGCAAGTATGGGTCCTCATTTGCCTTTAAATACGTCTCCTGTAAGCAAAAGCAAGTAGGCTCATGCTTACTCAGGAGCGCCTTGATGTCGTCACTATTTCGACGGAATCCACGACAATTCCATTGTAGAAATTTAAACTTTCCCATTATTTGGATTTGTTGGGTCCATCAGGTGGTTTCCGAAGGGCTGAGGGCTTCATTTTCTCAGTCCTGGCTTTATCTTTCTTTGGAAACACAGGTCTTTGGCCTGTGTCCATATCTTCTTCTGCAAAGATTTCCAGAACTGGGTCATCCGATACCTCCTTATCCTCGACATCCATTGTTTCTCGTATTGCAGGTGATCCTTCCGATGTTTGCACCTTTACTTTACCACTTGGTTTTGGTAGTGGTGGAGCATTAGGAGGTACGGAAATAGGAGTGGCAGCTGACTGTGTTTTTTGGGTGGGCTTTTGTGAATGCAATAAATAGCGTGCAATCGGAGTAAATGACTCTTTTGGTGGTATAGTCATCTCCATTTGTGTACCGATGGTGCACTTTGCAGAAACCTTCTGGGCGTATGAAGGTTTCCCGCTATTTATTGGTTGAATGCGTTTTCTGGCCTCCTGATAGGATATGTTCAGTTCTGTTTTTATTTTTTGAATTTCTTTCTCGTCCTTCCACTTCTGGCATGCTCTAGAATAGGCAGGGTGTTCTCCTTGGCAATTTATACAAATTGGTTTGGAAGCTGAACACTCCTTGCTCTCGTGGTCTTTCGTACCACATCGAGCGCAGGCAGGATTACCACGACAAGCTGTTTGTGAATGGCCATATTTCTGACATCTAAAACACCTCAGTGGGTTCGGAATGTAAAGCCGCACTGGGCAGTTTAAGTAGCCTGCCTTAATGGAACTTGGAGGCCGTGGGGTGTTAAATGTTATGATGAGAACTCGGGTAGGGACGAGATTCCCATCCTTCCGCATTGATATTCTCTTGACAGCCGTCACTCCTTGGTCTTTTAATTCAGAGCAGATCTCTTCTTCAGAAACGTGAAGAAGATCCCACTCTGAAATGACACCTCGTGAAGAGTTCAATGTTTTGTGGGGTGTTACGCTAATCGGTATTCCCCCTATGGATGTCGCGTTGAGGATTTTTTCTGCTTGCTTCGTGCTTGAAGCTTCGACTAAAAGATCGCCAGAACGCAGCCGTTTTACGGTTTTCGGTGATCCAGCCAACCCTTCTAATCCTTTCTGGATGAAGAAGGGTGACATCTTCCCAATTGACTGCTCTCCGATAGAATGGAGAATGAGGAATAGCGGTGTTATAGATGGTGTTTTATCCTCAGTTCTGGCTCTTTTGGCATTGTTGGTGTCAGTATTATCGTCTCGGTTAGGTAGGGGCCTTGTTGGGGCCCCAGAAGAAGAATTTAAATTACTCATATGAGTAAAGAAAAAATGTCTGATGCCTAAGTACCTCACCCACCACGGAGCCCTACGAGGGGGCGCCCATCCGTGAACTAGCAGGTACTGCGTACACGAATGGGACGCCGAGTTCGCTTAGAACACCATACCCACGTTACCAATAAGTCTTTATCCCGTCCCAGGACCATAGGGAGGGAGACTTATTGGAACGCAGTTGACCCTAGCAGTATAATACCACCCGCCGATTGATCCCAGTCGAGCCGGTCCGGGACCACCCGTCTCGTCGAAGCAGGGGCCAAAGTGGTGTATTGAAGCTGGGCCCCTCAACCACCAGGATCCCCCTTTCCGCTTCCACGGGTCGCGGCGCACGGCTGCACACGCCGGATTCCAACGATGTAACCCTGGAACCAAGGTATGGGCGTTAGATCCCAGTGATGCTAATCTGGAAACCCAGCAGCATCACTGGGAGGTCCCCTCACCACGTACAGGTGCCCAACGTTGAGGGGGAGAGAGAGAGAGAGAGAGAGAGAGAAGGGAATCACCAAGAAAGAGAAGAATGATAATATCCAGCTCAGGATCCTGGGTGTGCCAAGCCCAAACTCACCAGATGTGAGCCCCTGGATAACACAGTACTTCTATAACATAGTTTCACTCTAACACGATTGATAAATTGTGGTAATCCTCACACAACACAGTTTCAATCTAACATGGTTAGAGAATTTCAGCAAACCTCACACAACACGGTTTCAATCTAACATGGTTAGAAAATTTTGGCAAAACTCAAATAACAGGGTATTTTTGAGCTTATACTAGATGTCATTTCTATTATGTTAGATATAATTTTTCAACATTTCCACTCTTTTTGAATCCCCGCTGTTGACCCGCTAGTCAAAAAATATTGAGAAATCCCTGTATTTTATTTAGTTGGGAAATCCCCTTGTTATGTTCTGTGCTATTGCACTTTTGCTTTTTGAACTTGTGGAAAAATTTAGATTTCAAAGTTTTATTACTATTGGATAGCATGCCAGGCCATCAAAAAGATTAAGTCAACCAAATGTTGAAGTTGTTTCTACAGTTGTACTAGGTTAATACAATTTCTTTCATTCAGCCATTAGATCAAGCCATTATATCCACCTTTAAAACTCATTACATCACAAAATCGTTGCAATAGATTTTGGAAAAAATTTATTCCAAATCTATTGAAGTAATGGAAGCATGGAAACATTTCTCAATTTTGGACTGTATCAGAATCATAGCTTTATCGCTCAAAGTAAAACCGTCAACGTTAAATGCATGTTGAAATATGTATGGCCAGAGTCAGTTCATTCAAGAAATATGGTCGAACCAGCAGAAAACGGAATCTGTGCGATAGTAGAACTTGCTACGTCGATAGGAGGAAAAGGTTTTGATGATGTGACTACTGAAGCCCTTGTGGATAGCACAGTTGATAGAATCGCCCTCCTCCCGAAACTGGGCGGAAAATACCTGATTCCGAATCCCATCAATGATGGTAGGAATTTTTATGGGTCTTTTTCACAAAGTGGCTGAGTTAGTCGGGCTCAGGCGGGGGTAGCATGGTTTTTTTCGTCCAGCAAAACAGAAAATTGACCTCGGGATACAAAATTTATAGACAATATATGCAGAGCAACATGGCCTTAGTTGCCGATGCTCCTAAAAAATAATAAAAAAATATATATACATGATTACTGAAGACATTCAAGAATTACTGGTAGAAAAAGAGGCTGGCGAAGCAGATTTGGTGGAAATCGCATCCGAGGAGAGGCAAATCAAATAACTTCAGAGGATGACAAGTGCAGAAGAAAATTCTGAACTTCCAAACTTCCTTTTTAGTTAACCGAGCAATTAGAATCAGAGCAATTTCTTAAATGCAGATTCTTGAATGAAAGGAGCCAAAAATTCAAAAGATTTGTTAGCTTTTCTAACATTTTGTTAACAAAATAGTGTATTTTTGTTAGCTTTTGGAATGTTACCCCCCCCCTTTGTACTTTTTCTTAGTCCCGTATAACACAGTTTCGCACAACACGGAATTTTAGAGGAACCTAACTACTGTGTTATATGAGGATTACCTGTACTTGCTTCTACAAATCTTATGATTTACTTGCACAATAAAAAAAAAACCCACAGACTGCTCTAGTCCAGAAAGATTATTTATTGGAGAACTCCACTATTAGGAAAACAGGTAACATTTTTTGTAATATGGGTAAGTAGGCTAGAAAGAATTAACTGAAAAACTAGCCGTGAACGGAAGAAAAGGAAATTAGAAATTCAAACTATTCTGAAATCATAATGAAATTCAACCACAGAGTTGTACTATGCCTGATACTTATCAGGAACCTAAAACTCCAGCAGAATGAGTGAAGGAATATTGTGCATGAAAATAAATCCCTATAGTGTTTACACGAGCTGACAGTGAGTGAGTTTGAAAAACTAGTGTACAAAAACCCATTTGGATTTAGTTGTAATATTTGTGATTGTTTATGGTTTCAATTAGATTTGAAACCATTTCCAACAACTTCATATGAATTACTTCAAAATGAATTTCCTTTACAAGAAGTGAGTACTTTCATGACATGTAATACATGTCATACTTCATTAAAAGAGGGACGGATACCAACTATAGCCACGTCAAATAGATTTATATATCCAACGTATCCTACTGATTTGCCTCCAATGGATGTTGTAACTGAACGTTTGATATCACTAGGATTACTCTTTATGAAAATTCGTCGTTTACATATGAACATGGACAATATGGAATCGTTGGACAAGTATTAAATGTACCAGTTAACGTAAATACAATGGTTCATCAATTAACTATGACGATTATGTCATTAATATACATATAAAACAAAGACTCATATATAAATCATCATATCTACAAGGATGTGTGCAGAAGAAAATAATGAAAATATGGTTAAGGTATTTGATAAATTCACCTTTGTATAAATTCTACGGCATAAAATTGAGTGACGATTTCTTGGGGACAAATGATGATAGTGAACAGGAACATTCAGATGAAATTGTAAAACCTGTCAACAATGATGATGAACTATTGTTAATTCAACAACAAACATTATTATGGTCTGAAGATAAATATTTATGTATTAGCACCGGGTCAGAAATCATCTCCAACAAGTTTCATAAATGGATGTCAGATGAACTGATGAGGCATATGGCAGAGAAGAAACATGCATGGGATACATACAAATTAACACATGACACAGAAGCCTATGATAGACACAAGTTGATCTGTAACCAAATTACAAAGGAGGTTAGGCAGGCGAAGGCAGAGTACGAGAAATCTTTGGCAAGGGATGCAAAGAAAAACAGCAAAGAGTTCTTTACTTACGTAAACTCGAGAAGGAAGGGGATGAATCAGATCGGTCCACATGATATTGATGGGTCAACTGTTGATGATCCTGCTCAGGTAGCTAACAAACTAAATGAATATTTTGCATCGACATTCACACATGAGGAGTTATTTAGCAAGGGGAAAGCTAGGGGTGTATTCAACTCTAGCAGTAAGCTAGAGAATCTTGTAATAACTGAGAGTTAAGTGGAGGAGAAACTGTTGAAGATAAACACAAGAAAGGCACCTGGGGTGGATGGGATCTATCCAGTTATATTAAAGGAGGCAGCAGAGGAAGTAAGCAAACCCTTAGCCATAATTATGAGAGCTTCCTTGGACTCAGGGGAGGTACCCGCAGACTGGAGATGTGCAAATGTGACCCCAATTCACAAAGGAGGATCAAAGGCTGACACAAGCAATTATAGACCTATGAGTTTAACTTCTGTTCCAGGAAAATTAATGGAGGCACTAGTTAAAGACGCACTGCAGGATCATTTAGACAAGACTTCAGTTATAGCTCGGACACAGCATGGTTTTGTTAAGGGGAAGTCTTGCCTGACCAATTTGATTGGATACTATGATGCAGTCACAAAAGAACTGGATGCAGGGAATAACTTTGATATTATATACTTGGATTTTAGAAAGGCTTTTGATACTGTTGCACATGGAAGACTGCTGCACAAATTGGAGCAGTGTGACATTGGAGGCAAATTGCTGCTGTGGATAAAGGGGTGGCTGAGGGGGAGAAGACAGAGTGGTAATCAATGGACACTGCTCATCGTGGACTAATGTTATTAGTGGAGTCCCTCAGGGTTCAGTGTTGGGTCCATTATTGTTTTCTGTATTCATAAATGATATTGATGATGGTATATAAAGTTTAATGTCGAAGTTTGCAGACGATACAAAGGTAGGCAGGGTTGTCAAGGACACTACTGACACTATGCTGCTGCAACAGGATCTGGAAAGGTTGAGCAGATGGGCTGAGAGGTGGCAAATGAAGTTTAACATTACATTTGTCAAAGTACTACACATGGGAAACAGCAACCCCAGAGCAACTCTGTGGTACTACACTGACAGTGGTAGAGAATGAAAGGGACCTGGGGATGGTTGTGCAGGCAGATATGAAGTTCTATGAGCAGTGCAGACGGGCTGCAAGAGTAGCTCATGGTGTATTGTCAATGATATATAGGAATTTTTCTAGCAGGGATAAGGAGGTGATTATTCCCTTGTATAAGGCAATAGTCAGGCCACACCTAGAGTACTGTATACAGGTCTGGAGGCCTCATTTCAAGAAGGATGTAGAGCTGCTGGAACGAGTATAGAGAAGGGCAACAAGATTAGTGAATGGAACAAAGGGGTGCTCTTACGAAGAAAGGCTTAAGTTTTTCAAATTACAGTGTCTGGAGACTAGGCACCAGCGAGGTGATCTGATAGAGGTGTATAAAGCATTGAATGGTTTGAGCATGCTCAATGCTGATGGGATTCTTCCTCTCACTCAGAATAATCACCTGAGAGGGCATAAATTCAAATTGAGGAAAGACAGATGTAGGATAGACGTGCGGAAATTTGCCTTTAGCCAGCGAGTGGTTGGTTGGTTGGTTGGTGGAACAGACTTCCATCCCTTGTCGTGGAAGTTGATAGCCTAAATAAGTTTAAGGCTCAGCTGGACAGGTATTTTGAACCAACAGAGGGGTGAAGTGGTTTTTTTTTTTTTTTTTGTCTGATGCTGCATAAGCTTGCTTTCTTGCATCAAATGCCTCTACTAATGCTAACGTTTTAGGAATAACGTCTTTTCCGCTGCTTGAAGAATGGTATTTGTGACATAGTCCTCTGCTCTTTGTACTGATTCTTGTTTAATGATGTTCCGGTCTAGTTTTGCTAATATTCTGAAGGTTTCCCAGTCTGCATCATATATTTTTCATCTAGGATGCCTGGTGGCTTGGCATAGGGGTTTCTTCATAATTTTTAAAATTATGGGGTAGTGGTCGCTGCTCAATGGGTTCTCGTGCACAATCCATTGGATCGTCGGGAACAATATTGGGGAACAGATTGATAGATCTATTGCAGAGCTGCTTTTTGATGGTAGGTGGAAATATGTGTGTGTGTGCCATCATTCAAGATCATGAGGTTGTTCTCGTTTATTATTTTCTCAATTTGTTTATCCTTCTGATCTATTTTGCGATCGCCCCATAGTGGGTGATGTCCATTTAGGTCACCTAAAATGCAAAATGGAGATGGTAGTTGAGCAATCAGCTCTTCAAAATCTTTCAACAGGAAATCTTGACTAGGAGGTATATATACTGACGTTATGGTAATGTTGAAGCTTATTGCTAGTCTGACTGCAACTGTTTCTATGGGTGTGTTCAATGGCATTGCTTGGGATGGCACGTGTCTGTTAACTAATATTGCAACTCCTCACATTGTTGTATCTGATATGCGGTCCTTTCTATATATTGTATAATTTTTTGATTGTATTGTGGTTCTGTAATCTTATTGGATGATACTGGATAACGAAGTCTGTGATATCATTAATGTTTGAGCGAAAACCTTGACAGTTCCACTAGATAATCGTATCTGTCATTTAGGGTTAAATAATCCCTCTGATTGTTTCCTTGGGACTGTTTTCACTTTGTCTGCCTTGGTTTTATCCTTCTTTTAAAACTGGGGTCTTCCCATATCCATTTCTTTTTCAACAAAAAGTTTGAGTACAGGATCCTCTGAGGTTTATTACATTAAAGGAAAATGTGAAAGACATTAAAATAAAAGCTATGCAGCATAAGGGTGTTGTTATAGAAACTGACTCTGAGGCTGATGCAGCAAAAATTGCATCCCTACCAGCTTTGTCTACAGTGGTATCTCTTCATCACCCCCTAAAGAATCTGACCTGGCCCTGCTTACCTTTGACATGGAGGACTTATGCAAAAAAACAATTCTTGAAGATCTTTACTTCAAAGATGGGTCATTGGCATTTCTCCTCGGCTATATAAAGTAATATTCAAGTTACAATGTCTCAACATTGGGTTTACTGCAAACAAATTTATATCTTTTGTGGTGGTGATAAAATGTTAAATGTGCCTAGGCTTCGGTCACACAACCACATGTTGACAGGAGTTCCCCACTTCTGGTCACTGCTCCAAGCATGGCCATGTGTTTATTGAATGTCCAAGTAAATCTGAACCTCCAATAGGTGCTAATTGTAAATCTAGAAAGAAGGATCACAGACACTGTTCGTTATCCACAATGCTCAGAGTTTATAAAAGTAAAAGAACTGATAAGATTAAGGCTCAACTATGAGTAATGCATCTTATAACCATTCTTCTATTGCAGACGGTTTTATCATTTATGACTTGCATATCCTTCAACTTAATGCACACAAGTCTCGTCGAGTTGCAGATGAAGTTCAGCAATATCTGGATTCACCAGTTTGATATGCTGGCCCTTCACGAACCATATTATCATTAAGGCAAAGTTTCTGGCCACCCTCTATCCATGCATGTCATTCAGCCTGATCATGCTGAGCCATGCTGTGCATTTGTTATAACAAGCACTAATCTGAATGTTGTCAAAATCAATAGCCTTACCACAAAACATACTGTCTGCATTCATGTTTGACTTCTAGAATTTCTTATTTTTTAGTTTCTTTATACTGTCCACCTACTTCTAATATCACTGTTTATCTTCAATACTTTACTACTGTTGGTTCCACATACACCTTTTCGTCATGTCAGATGTCAATGTGCCAGAGTAGAGAATATAATTTCTCTACTCTGGTTTTCATCTTCTTCTGATGCTAAAAGCAGACTTATCGAAGAATTCTTACTTTCTCTCTCATCATCTTGTTACTCTTAACCAGCCTGACACACCTTGCCTTCAGCTCTACATCTGGAGAGTGTGTGTGTGTGTGTGTGTGTTTAATGGCACATAAGCTACACTGGCTATAGTGCACCTGTCCATAGAGATGTGTTAGGAAATAATTCAGAATTGAAGGCATTTCAATTTCATTTTAAAAGCTATTCAGAATCGATGATATATTCCAATTTTTTTCAGAAAACAGAAAAGTTCATTGATGTTTGTCTGGCCGCCAATAATATGCTCTAGTGATATTGGTTCTTGCAGTTTAGTCAGAGAAAGCAGGACTGATTTCTGTCCTGGTGATATTGAAGACAGTCAATAAGAATATGCTTGACTGTTAGATGTACTGAGCAGTGTGGAACACTGAGGAGGATCATCACCTGTGAGTAGACGGAAGTGGGTCAAATGAGTATGTCCTATTCTTGCCTGTGCAAGTACCACTTCTTCCCTTCTAGTTGTTTGGATGCTTGTGTGCCAAAATTTTGGTTCCTGTTTCAACTGGAAAAGTTTGTTATTTGCTGCTTTTATGATGATATCATGGTCAGAGGCTGGAATATGGACAGAGGTCAAATCTGATGTGGAGGGATTTTTTGCCAATATATCTGGCAGTTCATTTCCCTTTATTCCTGAATGTGCTGGAATCCAACAAAAGTTCACTAATTGTTGACATTGTTCAATTTTTAAGAGCAACTTCCTGATTTGGTTTAAAACAGGGTGATTCGTATAGGAGGGATTTTGCATTGCTCTAATTGAGCTGAGAGAGTCTGTGTAACTTAAAATTTTGAAGATGGGTAAAGATTCAAATTTTCTAGAGCTAAATTTTATTCCATGTAGTTTTGCAGAAAAGTTGCTTACTCAGGTGGAAGGGAAGCTGAAATAATAGCAGAGGGAAACACTGCTGCTGCTCCAACGGCTGATTGAGATTTGGACCTATCGGTATATAGTGGCAGGAAATCAACATAGCTCTGAATATGACTTGTATGGAGTTGTTTCAGGTTGAGAGTTGGTAGAAGATTCTTACCTCATTGAAGAAAATAAGTATCAAAGTTCAGTTGAGGAGGGGAGAGTCAAAGGTGGATGAAAATAATTCATTACCTGTTGACTATTGTGAAGAGGAACTTTCCAACTCTGTGATATTTCAAAAAGCCATAGGCCTGTTGGCCTTATTTTATTAGGTTTATTTCTGTAGAGATTAGGTAGTTGAGGCTCAAAGAGGTATGGGTGAATAGGATGCAAACAGCAACTTTTTATTTTAACTGCATACTTCAGTAGTAACATTTTTGTGCAGAGGTGCAAAGGGGATTCGTGAGCTTCAATATATATAGACTGTGAATTGGAGATATTCTGAAGGCTCCAAGTGCTGTTGTTGTTGTTGTTGTTTGGTTTTTAGGAGCATTAGCAACTAAGGCCATATTGCTCCAGGATATGCGGTGGTCATTCCTTAACCTTTTCGCATCCTCCGTATTTGGTGGTGACAGGTTCGAACCCTGGTCTAATCAAGAAGCGTGTGCTCCAAGTGCAGTCCATAATGAACTGTGTATAGGATCCAGCCAGCGTAGTACTCTTTCAGGCAGAATTGTAGACTGGAGCACCATAATCCAAACGAGATCTAATCAATGCTCTATATAGTCGAAGCAATGAAGCAATCTGCTCCCCAAGACAGGGCAGATAAAGCTCTTAGCATGTTGAGCTTTTTGAGACAGGTATTACATACAAATTTAATATGCCCAAGGAAGTTTTTCTTGTCAAGGGTTAATCCCAAGAATCTGATGTTTGCAATTGGAATGGTAAAGTCTGACGTGTGAAGTTCGGGATCTGTATGTAATTTGCGTTGATTGCAAAAGTGCATAGCAACACTTTTCTGTTGTGAAAGACGATAGCCATTGAGCACTGCCCACTTTTGTATTTTTTTTAGTGATATCTGCAATTGACATTCAATAGATCTCATGTTCTGAGAATGGCAAGAGAGAGAGAGAGAGAGAGAGAGAGAGAGAGAGAGATCGTCAGCATAAAGGTAAGCCTCAACAGTATTTGGAAGTTCTTTTGTAATGGAGTCAATTCTAAGGGCAAAAAGGGTTGCACTCAGTACAGATCCTTGAGGAACTCCTTCTTCCTGCAACAATGTTGTGGAAAGGGAGTTAAAATATCATACTTGATAAGAACGACTCAATAAAAAGTTCTTAATGAATATAGGCAGGTTGCCTTGTAGACCAAGGGCATGCAGGTCTCTAAGAATGCTGTGACGGTAGGTAGTATCAGATGCCTTCTCTATGTCGATGGAGACCATAACAAGGTGTTCAATTTCTCACAAAGGCATTGCGAATTGCAGACTCGGCCTTGATCACGAGATCAAAGGCAGACCTGTTTTGGCAAAAACCATGTTGACTATTACTCACTAGATTTTGGTTTTCAATTATCCAAATGAGTCATCTTTGGATTATTTTCTCAAAGATTTAACCGAGGCAACTGGAGAGGGAAATTGGCGAGTAACTAAAAGGACTGGAGGAATCTTTACCGGATTTCAAAAAGGCCAAAACTGTGGCATGGTGCCAAGACATAGGATAAATGTTTTCCAGAAATATTCGATTATAAATAGCAGCAGCAGCTGCGATCATTTGTCATCAAGGTGCTGTAACATGATGTAATATATCAATTGGCCCTGCTGCACTGTTGCGTGCTGTTCTATCGGGTTGTGGAAGTTCCAAATACTGAAGAGGCTGGTTATATGGTAAGGTTAGAGAATGAAAGTTTATGGGTTGCTGTTCAGTGACGTTCTTGATTTTCCGGAATTCCGGGGAATAGCTTGATGCTGCTGAGACTTGAGCAAAGGTTTTGCCCAAGGCATTTGCTATAGTCAGAGGAGCAGAGAGTTCTTGTCCATTCCAGGAAAGGATTGTAGAAAGGATGGTCGGAAACTTTCCAGAAAGCTGTCTAATTTTCTTCCATGTTAATTTGCAGTCAGTGTTTCTATTTACAGTGGACGCAAACCGAAGTCCGGGAATCCTTCTTGGCTTGTTTTTGAATGAGATGCGCTCTTGCCCTTAGTTTCTTATAATTAATGAAATTAACTGTTTTTGATGATCGTTCAAATAAATTCCACGCTTTATTTTTTTCCCTCTTTGATTTCGTGCATTCTTCATCCACCAGTAGTTAAAATGGCTCCGGGCTGTAGGATTCATTAATGGAATAGAGTTGTTAGCTGCTGATAATAAGTGGGATGTGATATATTCTGTTACTTCACCAATGGGCTGTAATCATATAATTTCCTCATTCAGGGTGATAGCTGACTGAAATTTGACCCAGTTGGCATGAGAGAATTTCCATTCCTGGCAGGGTTCGGCAAATGGTGGTTGTGCAGTGAGTATATTACAAATAATTGGGACATGATCGCTGACCATGGGATCATTCATAACAGTCCATTCCATGACTGAAAACAGTACTGGGGAGAATATTGAGAGGTCAATTGCAGAAGTTTGTCCAGTTGGCAATTGTATGTGCATAGGCTCACCTGTATTAAGAATGGTAAGATTTTGCCTATCCAGAAAGGTTTAAATCAGTCGGCCATGTGTATCTAATTTAGAAGATCCCCATAAAGGGTGGTGACCATTGAACTCCCCCCAACAGACAGGCAGACAGGGAAAGGTAACTGCAATAGAAGATTTTCCAGATCTTGGTAAGAGAAGGTATGATTTGGTGGAAGCTAGACTGAAACTAGTATTATCGCAATCTGAGTAATGAAACATACAGCAACAGCTTCAATTTCTGTTTGAAGAACAATTTGTTTTGCTGGGATCTGCGAGTTGATCAAGATGGCCACACCACCACGGGCAGCATTTGATGTATTGCAGTCTTTGATATGTAGAGTAGTTCTTTATGGAGGCAGAAATTTGGGAAGTTAAATAGATTTCTTGCAAGCAGAAACCCACTGGAGAGTAGGGATCAATAAGGTCATGGATAACGTCGATATTGCTATAAAGTCCTCTACAATTCCACTGTAAAATATAAGGCATTATTTGATATGAGTACAAGGAGCTGTATCTGACTGCTTTTTCAGTATGGTAGTTTTATGTCAGTCAGACTTTGGTTTGTCTTTTTTTGGAAATATAGGCCGACAAGTGTCCATTTCTTCCTCCACATATATTTCTAAAATTGGGTCTTCGTGGCTGGATGAGTAATTAGTATCCACGTAGGTGTCTTGGATATTTTTTTTTTGAATTGGAACTTTTACTATGTGATGCAGTAGAAATCACTGGTGGGGAAGGAGATGTCACTGGTATTGTAAGAGGAGTGTTACATGCCTGTTCTGAGTGCTTAGGGATATTGGTCTGTTGCTGAGAGAGGACAGTTCAAGCCCAGTCGGAGATTGATATGTTTGAGGGGACGGTAACATCAGTTTGGGTGGACACTGTTGTTTTTTTATTTTCCTGGCTTCTTGATAGCTTACCTTGTTCTAAACCTTATATTTAACAATTTTTTTCTCAAATTTTCCATCTGTCACATGTTTTGGAATAGGCAGGATGGTTGCAGTTGGGATAAGTTTTTTCTGTCGCCAAACATACAGATTGAGTATGATCAGAAGATCCATAGTTGGGACATACTAGGTTTCCTCTGCATGTCATCTGAGAGTAGCCATACTTTTGGCACTTGTAACATCTCAAGGGATTGGGTACATAGGGACGAACATGGAAAAGTAGATAACCAGCTTTTACTGATGACGATAGGTTGGGGGAATTAAACGTAAGGATAATATTCTTGGTAGGTGGTTATTGTCTTTTTTAATCATGATTCTTTTTGCTGCAATAACATTTTGATATTGAAGCTCTTGAGTTATTTCTTCCTCCATCACGTTTAACAGATCCCAGCTAGATACAAACTCTTAGATGTATTTAGGATAGCACGGGGAGATACTTTAACTGGTATCCCAGCAAAATTTGAAATTAGTAAGTTTCTCAGAATGTCTATGGTTTGCTGTTTCTAATAGTAGGTCTCCAGATTGCAGCCTCTTCACAGTCTTAGGAGATCCTGCAATACTCTTCAGTGTTTCTGGATGAGGAAAGGAGATAATTTACTGAGAGATTGTTCTAAGAGTGAATGCAAAATTAGAAATGCAGGAAACTCTGTTGTTGGAGAATTTGTTTTCAACCTCTTGGGCTGTGATATGTCATAATCGGTTTCAGTTTGTTGCCAAGAGCTTGTCGGCTCTAAAGGTGGAAACACATTTTGCTCCTTTTAGCCCTTGACAGTTCAACTTTTCTGCCAAGGTTTCTGGCCCCACCATGGGGAGGCAGGAGCAGTGTCTAGTATGACCAAGTGAAGGTTAGTAAGGATTAGTACTTAGGAAAGAAAAATATAAAAGAAAGATGGATTTCCTTCCCAACTCTCTACAAAAACTTTTTGGTAGAAACTTTTCTATGAAATAAACAGTTTTATGAAAACGCTGGAACTTAAAAAGAACTACTAGTCGCTTTATGAAGATCACTTGAAAGATCACACAGATAATCGCCTGGTCACAATTCGCTTGGCACCCGGGGGCCTCTGGAGAGAGTAATATTGACATAACTGTGACTACATATGCCAATGCTTCCACTGTTTCTGATTGGTCTGTTAACTCTGATATTTGCTCTAGTGGTCAAACAGCTATTACTTTTGTGATTAAGTCTTCCTTTGTAGATACTTATTTTATTTTGCAGGACCTTTGCCAGTTTTCCCTTAAACGTACATTATGGTCTCATTTTGATGATGCTCTTCAATTCTCAGATTCTATGACGAATACTATCGCTAATTATTCTGCATCTGCCTATGCATTGTAGGTCCAGGAAGATTTGTTCAAGGCCTGCTCTCATGATGATAAGAGGAAAGTGCTGCCAAAACACCCAACACCGTGGCGAAGTCATGACTTGACCATTTTATACCATTGTGTGTTTCGTACTTATGGTCCTTCCAATGACATCATATGAGCTGGCCAACCACAGATGCTTAAAAGTGAATATTGCAACCTCAAAAGGCATTATACCAAGGCCATAAAAGACAGAAAAAGATCCACTTGGAGAACACTGTTCTACCTGCAGATAATTCTGACCTTTGGGGTCTGGTTCATCGGTTCTAGAAATTTACCAGTCTGTTGACTTACACAATGCTGAAACTGTTGTGGACTAGTATTGTCAATGCCATACTTGATACACTTCTTCCCTCAGATGACCCCTGCTCTGATCTTCCTATTCATTAAAAAAAAATTTACATCTCTCAACAGGGTTTATGTTATTTCTGAATCCACTTCTTTCTTCATCCAGGCAGAGGTCAATTCAGTAATCTCTTAAATCAATAATAAATATATTGCATTTTTGTTATTACTTCAGAAATGTAATTATTGTATTTTTTTTTTTATGTGGTTCTGTCATAAACTAGATGAATGTACTTTTTTGTAAAGGAATTATCAATAGAGTAAACTTATGTATTCTATGTTGTCCTATTTTAATTATTAAACATTGAGTTCAGCATGTGCACCTGGAAAATTTATGTTGTTGATACAGAAATTAATTACTAATGTTTAGAAATGTGATTAGATATTTGTGATATCAGAAATGTAGTGTCACACAGATATAAGAAATGCAGAAATCGAATTTGGGGATTACAATGTGTACAGAAAGGACAGACAGGATAGAAAGGGAGGAGTGGTCATGCTATTAGGTAAGAAACAAAATCTAAGGAAGTGCATCCAGTTGACATAGATGCACAGTGGTGCAATGTTGAGTTAGTTCGGTGTGACATAAGCACTGGGTAAGCAAAATTGAGAGTACAAGTGTATTACAGGCCTAATGACTCTGATGAGTACAACAAACCACTATACAGAAAAAGAGTGTGCCAGTAAATCAGTGTCTTATAATGGGGGATTTTAACTTCCCAGATATAGAATGAAACTTGTGGGTTGGTCAATCGCACACTAGCAAGGCTTTTGTGGATTAACTGGATGAGTGTTTTCTACAGCAGCATGTTAGAGAGGCAACAAGAGGGAGTACCCTCTTCATCTGATTATCATCAGTGATTATTCATGCATTAAGCATCTGCAGATAAAAGTACCACTAAGTGGTACTGATCAGTGTACTGACATGGGATTTACTCAAAAAGTAACTACCATCAGGGGTAAAGGGAAGGGTTTTTGCTTTTGTAAAGATGACTATAGTGGCCTCACCCAGTTTCTCACCCACCTATGCCGACAATATAAAGTTTCTAACGGAAATACCACCATCAGCCGACAGGGGAGTGATCACATCGGAAATCTGTAATAAAATCACAGCTTTCTCTAGCCATCTCAACCATTTCGGTCTCAAACTTAACCCCCAGAAATCCGTTATTATGGTTTTTTCTCTGAAGAAGTGTCCCACATCCATACAACCCTCACTGCAGGGTGCAGTTATTCCAAGTGTTACTAAACACAAAGATCTCAGTGTAACCTTCGACCCAAACCTTAGGTTCAACTGTCACATCGAATGTGTTCTACGCAAGATCAACCGAATGCGCTGGATTGCCCGTCAACATCTTCTTCATAACACAGACTCAAGAACCACAATCAGATATCTGGAAACCATTGTGTATCCTACCTTTCTGTATGCCTCTGAAATATGGGCATCCGCAGTACCTTCTCTCATAAAGCCCATCTTCGCCAGTGAATACTGGATATTGAAGTGGGCAACACACAAACATCGACTCCCCCCTCAGCAGAGGACCACCAGCATGGCCGACCAACTCCAAATCCCGCGGCTGCCTCAAATAATCAGCATGAGGAGAACTGTGACCACAGTCAAAATGCTGGTTGGCAAAATCAACTCCCCTGACTTCTGGGATATATGCCAGTGGCATGTTCCACTTCCTTCCTTACGAGCCACCCCTCTTCTTCAGCTACAACGGAACAGGCTGAAGATCAGTGACAGATTCCTACCTGGACAAGTACTTCCTACAGTACAAGCCCTGCTAATGATCGGAGTTGATCTGCAGAAATTCGCTTCTGATCGCAATTACAGGCACTTGTCGGCCGAACTTGTTCCCCTTTTATTTGGCCCCTGATGTCGACTCATACTGAAAACTCCATCTGCTATCTCCTATGAGGCGCTTAACGGCACGTCGCAGGCAAATCGACGAACTGTCTCACAAGAAAATGCAATACCGAACATCAATTTGGCACTGTGAAATATTCTGACTTGTGTGAATATGCTTAAATATGTGCTTTGTACATATGAACGTGTACATACCTTGGTGTACTGTCTGCCTCACAACTATGTACATACTCATATCTATTGAATGGCTAATGCTACATTTTTAATTGTTATGTAATCTTTTATACTGTACAAATTTTTATACTGTACATATTTTTATATTACCCTATATCATTCGCAAGCCCCTGGCCTCCTGGCTGTGGCGGGCACATTATTGTATCTGTATCTTTACTGTAGAATAAAGATTTTCTTCTTTTTAAATTCTATACAGTGGGACCAACTGATGATGTTACCAACAGCAAATTCTAAATGGGATGCATTCGAGGAACTAACGCTTGAAGCTACTAGGCTTTTCACATTAACTAAAAATACCATTCAAGGTTTAGGGCTAAATGGATGTCAGATGAACTAACAAGACTCGTAGCATAGAAGAAAATTTCATGGGATGTATATAAATTATCAGAGAACACAGTTGCCTATGGTAAATATAAGATGGTCTGTAATCAAGTCACTAAAGAGGTTATGCAAGCAAAGGCAGATTACGAGATATCCTTGGCAAAGGATGCAGAGAAAAACAGTAAAGACTTCTTTAGTTATGTAAACTCTAGAAGGAAGTAGATGAATCGGATTGGTCCACATGATATCGATGGTTTGATTTTTGACGATTCTGCTCAGGTAGCTGACAAACTTAATGAGTATTTTGCATCTACATTCGCACATGAGGAATTGTATAGTGACGTGGAGGTCAGAAGCTTATCAAACTTAAACAGGAAGTTAAATGATTTTGTAATAACTCAGGACAAATTGGAGGAGAAATTGTTGAAGTTATACATAAAAAAAGGCATTTGGAGTGGATGAGATCTATACACTTATATTAAAGGAAGCAGCAATGGAAGTAAGCAGGCCCTTAGACATGATTATGAGGGCACCCTTGGACTCAGGGGAGGTCCCCATGGACTGGAAATGTGCAAATGTATCCCCAATTCACAAAGGAGGGTTTGAAAGGTAAAAAGTAATTATAGACCTGTTAGTATAACTTCTGTTCTGGGAAAATTAATAGTCACTGGTTAAAGAAGCACTGCTAGATCATCTAGACAAGACTGGTAATAGTTAAGACAAAGTATTGGTTTGTTAAAGGAATGTCTTGTTTGACCAATTTGATTGGATACTACGATGTTTTCAAGGAGGAACTGGATGCAAAAAATAATTTTGATATCATATACAGTCAGTCCTCGTATAACAGTGTTTACACTACACGAATTCGATCATACACAATTTATAAATAGGGGAACGATATCATATATAACATGAACCGAATTCACTAATGCAAGATTCGCCTTTGTGTTTACAAGAAATGGCAGTCAATCGCGGAATCACCTCAACTGAATGAAAAACACAATAGGAATGAAGAGAAGATTCTGAAAATGTGTTTACGTTTTTTTTATATCAGTGATGGGGAATTATCGCAAATACAATTAGATTGAGTTTACTACCAGTTTATAACAGATTCCACTAGGAGGAACGCAACTGGAAATTGTTTTTATGTTTTATAGTAGTAACCCCCAGAAATGTGCTTTAGTAAAATGTGAGCTAGTGAGGTGTTCATAGTGTCTCTGCGTTTACAATGTTGTTTATTCAGTTGCTACACACGTGCAGCTTTGTTTATGTGTATCAAGTGTGCCTCCTCATTTTGTAATTGTGCTTTATTCCCTAAAAATTAGTAAAATACTCAAAAGGTGTGAAAAGGAAGCGTCCTGGTGAAAACACTACAGATTCAGATTGTGTTTTTTTTTTTTTTTTTTTTTGTTTGTTATTTGGTTTTTAGGAGCATTAGCAACTAAGGCCATATTGCTCCAGGATATGCGTTGGGCATTCCCTGACCTTTCTGCGTCCTCCGTATTTGGTGGTGACAGGCTCGAACTCTGGTCTAATCAAGAAGCGTGTGCTACGCACTGCTGCTCCTTCACACCTGGCTACAGAGGCGCCTACAGATTCAGAGAGAAAAAGAAAAGCAATATCGATAAACAGAGGTGGACTAGGTCAAAAATTCTTACCCGGGAAAATTTGTAGTGGCCTCATACTAGTGTTTATGGCCAAAATCAGACCGGCCTCCGGCCCACTGGGGTTTCCCCGGTAAGGCTTATGGTCAGTCCGCCTCTGTCGATACAGAAAAAATATGAAATTTTGAAACGCTTTGAGCAAAATGAAAGACTGTGATATTGCATGTGCTACAGCCCTAAATGAGGCAACGCCGAGAATTACAAAGAATGCAGAGAAAATAGAAACAACTTTTATAGCAGGAACAACTCAAAGTGTAATTAAAATCCATTAGATTAAAGAATTGGAAGAGATGGAACAGCTGTCATCTGTTTCGATAGAAAATCAATCAAAAAAACAAGTTTGCTTACAATAGAAGGAAAAGCATTAGCAATATTTTATTAAGTAATAATCGCAATAAAATACGTAAGTAAAAGTATTTTGGTACGATAATTTATTGTGTTTGGTAATGTTTTGGTTACAAATGTGTGTGTTCAATCTTGGGTGGTCGGCACCTAACCCTATTTTTCCCATAGGGCCTGTTTATATTTAGCATTAGCATTATTAGAGGCATATGATGCAAGAAAGCAAGCTTATTCAGCATCAACCAAAAAAAAAAAAAAAAAACAACCACTACTCCCATTTCACCCCTCCGTTCGTTCTAAATACCTGTCCAGCTGAGCCTTAAATTTATTTAGGCTATCAACTTCAACAACAAGCGATGGGAGTCTATTCCACAAACCAACTGCCCGCTGGCTAAAGGCAAATTTCCGCACATCTATCCGACATCCGTCCTTCCTCAATTTGAATTTATGCCCTCTCAGGTGATTATTCTGAGCAAGAGGAAGAATCCCATCGGCATTGAGCATGCTCAAGCCATTCAAAGCCTTATACACCTCTATCAGATCACCTCGCTGATGCCTAGTCTCCAGGCTCTGTAATTTGCAAAACTTAAGCCTTTCTTCGTAAGAGCAACCCTTTGTTCCATTCACTAATCTTGTTGCCCTTCTCTGTACTCGTTCCAGCAGCTCTACATCCTTCTTGAAATGAGGCCTCCAGACCTGTATACAGTACACAAGGTGTGGCCTGACCAATGCCTTATACAAGGGAATAATCACCTCCTTATCCCTGCTAGAAAAATTCCTATATATCATTGACAATACACCATGAGCTACTCTTGCAGCCCGTCTGCACTGCTCATAGAACTTCATATCTGCCTGCACAACCATCCCCAGGTCCTTTTCATTCTCTACCACTGTCAGCGTAGTACCACAGAGTTGATACGTTGATCTGGGGTTACTGTTTCCCATATGTAGTACTTTACATTTGTCAATGTTAAACTTCATTTGCCACCTCTCAGCCCATCTGCTCAACCTTTCCAGATCCTGTTGCAGCAGCATAGTATCAGTAGTGTCCTTAACAACCCTGCCAACCTTGGTATCGTCTGCAAACTTGGACATTAAGCCTGATACACCATCATCAATATCATTTATAAATACAGAAAACAACAATGGACCCAACACTGAACCCTGAGGAACTCCACTAATAACATTAGTCCATGTTGAGCAGTGTCCATTGATTACCACTCTCTGTCTTCTGCCACTCAACCATCCCTTTATCCATAGCAGCAATTTGCCTCCAATGCCACACTTCTCCAATTTGTGCAGCAGTCTTCCATGTGCAACACTATCAAAAGCCTTTCTAAGATCCAAGTATATAATATCAAAGTTATTCCCTGCATCCAGTTCTTTTGTGACTGCATCATAGTATCCAATCAAATTGGTCAGGCAAGACTTCCCCTTAACAAAACCATGCTGTGTCTGAGCTATAACTGAATTCTTGTCCAGATGATCCTGCAGTGCTTCTTTAACCAGTGCCTCCATTAATTTTCCTGGAACCGAAGTTAAACTAACAGGTCTATAATTACTTGTGTCAGCCTTTGATCCTCCTTTGTGAATTGGGGTTACATTTGCACATCTCCAGTCCATGGGTACCTCCCCTGAGTCCAGAGAAGCTCTCATAATTATGGCTAGGGGTTTGCTTACTTCCTTTGCTGCCTCCTTTAATATGACTGGATAGATCCCATCCACCCCTGGTGCCTTTTTTATGTTTATCCTCAGCAATTTCTCCTCCACTTTCCTCTCAGTAATTAGAAAATAATCTAGCTCACTGCCAATGTTTACTTCACCTACGACATTCCCCTTCCTGAATAACTCCTCGTGTGTGAATGTAGATGCAAAATACTCATTTAGATTGTTAGCCACCTGAGCAGGATCCTCAACTGTTGAACCATCAACATCCAGTGGACCAATCTGATTCATCCCTTTCCTTCTTGAGTTTAAATAGGTAAAGAACTCTTTTCTGTTTTTCTTTGCGTCCTTTGCCAAGGATTTCTCATAATCTGCCTTTGCCTGCCTAATCTCCTTTGTGACTTGGTTACAGACCAACTTATATCTATCATAGGCTTCCATGTCACCCATTAATTTGTATGTATCCCATGCATTTTTCTTCTCTGCCATATGTCTCATTAGTTCATCTGACAACCATTTAGGCCTGAACTTTGAACAAAATTTCTTGGTTGGTATGTAAAGCCTGGTAGCTTCCAAGATTAGTTCCTTGAATGCTTCCCATTTTGAATTTGCTGTTGGTAACATCATCAGTTGGTCCCACTGTATAGAATTTAAATACTGTCTCAGACCATCATAGTAGCCTTTACGAAAGCAAAAACCTTTGCCTCTGATGGTAGTTACCTCCTTGAGTAAATCCCACTTCAGCACACTGTGATCACTGCCACCCAGTGGTTCCTTCATCTGCAGATTCCTAATGCATGAAGAATCACTACTGATAATCAGATCAAGAGTATTACTCCCTCTAGTTGCCTCCCGAACATGCTGGTGTAGAAAACAATCATCCAATAAATCCACAAAAGCCCTGCTAGTGTGTGAGTGACCAACCTACAAATTCCAGTCAATATCTGGGAAATTAAAATCCCCCATTATAAGACTCTCTGATTTACTGGCCCATTCTATTTCCCTGTACAGTTTCTTATTATACTCATCAGAGTCATTAGGCCTATAGCACACTCCTACTCTCAATTTTGATTTACCTATGCTTATGTCACACCAAACTGACTCGACACTGCCCTGTCCATCAATGTCAACTGGCTTCACTTCCTTGGATTTTATGTGTTTTTTAACTAATAGCATAACCCCTCCTCCCCTGTCTATCCTTTCTATACACATTGTACTCCCCAAATTCCAGTTCTGCATTCCTTATATCTGTGTGACACCACGTCTCTGATATCCCAACAATATCTGCCTTTGATGTTTTGAGCAATACCTCAAATTCATCAAATTTATTTACTAAACTCCTAGCATTGGTGTACACGCAAGTATACCTGCACTTGTTTCTATTCTTAGCTACCCTAACACAACCCATGTGTTTACTTGTATCACAATGACTTCCAGCAGTCTCTGAAATATCCTGCATCTTGTTTTTCAGGCTTCTGCTCATTCCAATAGAAGCAGTGCAAGAATCTCTTTCACCTCTGCCAGTGGCTACTGTTAATCCATTAGTCTTTGTCTCCCCCCAAGCTAGCAGTTTTCTGACCCACCTAACACTGCCTCGATAGCATCAGCAAATATTCTTGCACCCTTTCTATTTAAGTGTATCCCATCCCTGTAGAAGCAATCTCTCCTGTTAACAAGTACATTCCAGGCTGAAAAAAATTCTACCCCTTGAGCCTTGCACAATCTTTCCAGGGCCGAATTGATCGACAAGGCTCTCATCATATACTCCCTCCTATCGTGTCTGGGCAGAATTGCAGACACTTTCAAATTTAACCCTACTTCACGGCTTTTTTTCAACAGTGACCTGTACTTGTTAAGTAATTCCGCTGGTCTCCTACTCTTAATGTCATTAGTGCCAACGTGTACAACTATATCACCTTTTGTGCCCTTAAAAGATGATATCTGCTCTACAACATCATCAACCCTTGCCCCTGGCAGACATACCCTGGTCCTGTTCCACCTATCCTTTTTACAAAGCATGTTCCCCGTTTCCCTGACAATAGAGTCACCAACAACTACTAGTTCCTGTGGGACCAGCGCATTCTGGCTTGGGGGCTGCCTCTGTGTTGCAAGATGACCAAGTGCAAGCTCTGGCGTTGATGTGGGCAGCTGAGAGCTTGATGGGCCCCTGAATTTATTTCCTTCGAGGGCATCCACCCTGTCCTTCAAGGTCTCATATAGGCCCATAACAACACCGAGTTGTCGCCTAATTTCCTTGCACTCCTTGCATCGTGCACACACAAAGACATCCCCCATGGCAGTATCATGTCCCGTACCCGATTGCTCCGCAAACATCAAGCAAACAGTGCATCTTAAAAGGCTGTGATTCAGAGGGCAACTGCTCCCCTCAGTTCTCCCCTGAGTCACAGCACTCCCATTAGCTTGAGCCTTTTGCTTTGCTGCTCTGCTCAGAGTCATGATTTCGATTTAAATGTCAGTAAAATTACAATTTCAGAACAAAATTAAAACCTTAAACTTGTATCTTAACACAGTTATAACGCTATATTTATTTTTCAGTATCGAGTGTTATCTACGAGTTCCCTTTATATAACTTCCGTATCAAGTATGTGTTAATTATTTGTTACGTTTGTACTCTAAGTCGTTATATATATATAGTTAAAAGAACAATTTAATTGACAATGAAGTTTAACAAGATTAATAGATCTACTGATTAATTGACAATATTATATTATGCACTGTACTATATAAAGCTAATGCTATCGAATGCCGGATATGCTGTATCGCGTTTCAGTAACGAGTGTTATCTACGAAGTCCCTTTATATAACTTCCGTATCAAGTTATGTAGTAATTATTTATTTTTACTAATTATTTATGTTCCGTAACCTAAGTGGTTATATGTATAGTTAAAAGTACAATTTAATTGCCAATGAAGTTCGACAAGATTAATAGATTTACTGATTAATTTTCACGTAACAATGGCGGCTGTTTATGAACGGTAAACACGTGTATTTGATACCCTTTCCGATACTAAGTAATACCTACAAATCTCTATCTAAGTTACTTTAACTTTAAGTACCGTAAATAGGAATATAAAGCTACTCTAGAAATAAGTTAATATGTCAATTTAAACTAATAAAGCAGAAAATAAATCAGAAAAAACTTCTCTGTTCCAGTAGCGGCAGAAAGGCACGTCCGCACAGGGGTTTCTAGGAGCACAACTATTGTGCTATATGAGGACTGACTGTACTTGGATTTTAAGAAAGCTTTTGATACTGTTGCACATGGAAGACTACTGTACAAGTTTGAGCAGTATGGCATTAAGGACAAGTTGTTGCTATGGACAAAGGAATGGTTGAGTGGGAAAAGACAGAGTGGTGTTCCCCAAGGATCCATGTTGGGCCCATTGTTGTTTTCTGTATTTATTAATGATATCGATGAAAGTATATCAGGCTTAATGTCGAAGTTTGCAGACGATATGAAGGTTGGTAGGGTTGTTAATGGCAGTAAGGACAGTACTCTACTGCAACAGGATCTGGAAAAGTTGAGCAGATGGGCTGAGAGATGGAAACTGAAGTTTAACATTGACAAATGCAAAGTGCTGCATATGGATAGTAGTAAACCCAGAGTAACATACCAACTGTGCGGTACTACTCAGGGTAGTGGAGCATGAAAAAGACCTGGGGGTAATTGTGCAGTCAGATATGAAGTTTTCTGTGCAGTGCAGACAGGGTTCAAGAGTAGCTCACGGGGTCTTGTCAATGATATACATGAATTTTACTAGCAGGGATAAGGAGATGATTATCCCCCTCTATAAGGCAATGGTCAGGCCACACCTTGAGTACTGCATACAGGTCTGGAGGCCTCATTTTAGGAAAGATGCAGAGCTGCTGGAACAAGTACAGAGAAGGGCAATGAGATCAGTGAGTGGAACAAAGGGTTGCTTTTACCAGGAAAGGCTTAATTCTGCAAATTGCAGAGTCTATAGACTATGCATCTGCGAGGTGATCAGATTGAGGTGTATAAGCCTTGAATGGTTTGAGCAAGCTCAATGCTAATGGGATTCTTCCTCTTGCTCAGAGTTTGCACTTGTTGGGGCATAAATTCAAATTGAGAAAGACAATTGTAGAATTGATGTGTTGAAATTTGCCTTTAGCCAGTGGGAGGTTTATTGCAGGAACAAGCTTCCATCTATCGTTGTGGAATTTGATGGCTTAAATAGCTTGGATATGCTAAATCCCTGTGGAGTGAATGGACACCCTATAGTAGTAACCCTGTCCTACATCCTCTTTCTTTCTGTTCTTTTTCCCCAACCCTAAACTTCTGCTTTCTTTCCTGCTCATTTCAATGTTTCATCTGGGCTTCCTCAGAATTCTATGTGAAGCCCACCAAGAGACCTTGTGTGTGCAGAACCTGTTGAACCTAATTGTCACAAGGGATGAGAGGCAGGGAGTGACTGACCAGGTGTTTGCAACCCTCTGGCTGCTAAGTCACCAGTTACTGGCCTACAACATTCCAACACAACACCACACTTCTCACACACACCCATACCAACTATATGGCGAATATTAGCTCCTGCAGAATAACACATCAGTGAATTGGGGAAACTGGAGATCGCATACAAGTACATATGACACATTTTCCTTTCTGTACTGTGTCACAAAAGATCACGAAGTTGGGGGAATCCCCAGAGTCGCAAGACCAGTAACACTAAACACTATATACTAAGTCTTTTCTGTAAATATTGTACTCAATATTCAAATTTGGCATCCCTTATGTATGATATCCCCACAATGTCTGTATTTGATGACTTAATCAAATTCATCAAATTCATTTACTGTGCTCTCAGTGTTAGTGTACATGCAAGTATACCTGCACCTGTTCTTACTTGTATTTACCCTAACACAGCCTGTGTATTTGCTTGTTCCATGATGACCCACAGCAGGACTTGAAATTCTGAACACCTTACTTTCTTGGCTTCTGTATGTTCCAATAGAAGGTGTATATCATTTTCACCTGCCTGTGGCTCTGTTGTGCAGGTATAAATTCAAATTGAGAAAGACAATTGTATCTATTTATTAGTCTCCCCTCAAGCTATCAGTTTCCCATACACCTAGCAGTGGAACAGTCTCTCCTGTTAACAAGCTGAAAAAAAAATTCTACTCCACAAGCCTTGCACATTTATTCCAGGCCTAATTTATTGACAAGGCTCTCAACGTGTACTTCCTCCTATTGTGTCTGGGCAGGATTGCAGACACTGTGAAATGTAATCCTAACTCAAGACTTTTTCACAGCATTGTCCTGTACTTGTTAATTAAGTACTCCAATCGACACTTAATAACATGAGTGCCCACGTGCACCACAGTATCGTCTTATTAGCCCTTAAAATATGATATCTGCTCAACTATGTCATCTACTTTTACCCCTGGCATACATACCCTGGTCCTATAAAGCATTGCAGAACTGGAATTCGGGGAGTACAACGTGTACAGAAAGGATAGACAGAACAGGAAGGGAGGAGGAGTTATGCTGTTAGTTAAGAAACACATAAAATCTAAAGAAGTGCATCCAATTGATGTTGGTGGGCAATGCAATGTTGAGTCTGTTTGGTGTGACATAAGCACTGAGGCACCTCTGTAGCCAGGTGGGAAGGAGCAACAGTGCGTAGCATACGCTTCTTGATTAGACCAGGGTTCGAGCCCGTCACCACCAAATACGGAAAGATCAGGGAATGACCACCGCATATCCCGGGAATATTGCCTTAGTTGCTAATGCTCCTAAAAACCAAATAACAAACATAAGCACTGGGAAAGGAAAAATGAGTAGGTGTGTGTTTTAGGCCTAATGAATCTGATTAGTATGATGAGAAATTGTGCAGAGAAATAGAGTGGGCCAGTAAATTAGAGTGTCTTATAGTGGGGGATTTTAATTTCCCAGATATTGACTGGAATTTGTGGGTTGGTCACTCACACACTAGCAAGGCTTTTGTGGATTTATTGGATGATTGTTTTCTAAAGCAGCATGCTCAGGAGGCAACTAGAGGGTTTGTTTGTTTGTTTGTTTGTTTTGGGATTTTTTTGGTGCATGGGCATCTGTGGCCATAGTGCGCCATACATAGGTTAGTATTTATGTTATTGCTTTATGAATCGAGAGTCAGAAAACTGATTGTTGACTAGCTAAAGGAGGTGGTATACATTGATCGCTTTGAGAAAGGTAAAAATCTTTGAGACATCTGTTTTATTGCCCAAAAGTGAACTAAGCGTTAGTGGGTCTTCAGTTGTGGCTGGAGTGAAAAGATTCTGGCGTTCTATTGTAAATTTTGTGCATTCCACAAGGATATGTTTCACTGAAAGCACTGTTTTACAATGATCACACTGGGGGTGAATCTTCCCTCTTAAAAGGTAACCATGAGTAATATTAGTGTGACCTATTCAGAGACGAGCTAGTATTACCTCCTGTTGTCGAATTGCACTGAGGCTTGAAGGCCATTGCTCAAGATTTCGCTTGATACTTCGAAGCTTATTTTCAAGTTGGTTTTGCCATGCTGATTGCCACTGGTACATGCATTTTTCCTGTATTATTCGTCTATAATCTTGATGTGGAACTCTCCACTGTACATCAGGTGGTAAGTCGACTGCTTTTGCGGCATTGTCCGCTAATTCATTTCCTGCAATTCCCATATGTCCTGGGACCCAACAGAAGTGTATGGTTTTTCCAAGCTCAGATAAGGTATATAAAGAGTTTGTTATTTCTTTAACGTCTGGGTGGGTGATGTTCATGGTGTTTTCCAGGGCTTGAAGTGCACTTAGAGAATCAGAGAAAATTATACTGTTTTCAATATTGGAGGTCTCGATATGCTTCAGTGCAACCTGAATTGCTAATAGTTCGGCAGAAAATATACTGAACTCATGTGGCAGTTGGTAGGCCAATGTTATGTTCGGGAAAACTGCGGCGATTCCAACGTGGGTGTCATTCTTTGACCCATCTGTATGAACTACAACAAAGTTTGGAAACTGCTCCACCACTGCAAGGTACAATTGCAAGAAATTTTCTTTATGTAGTGCAGATTTATCCCATTTATGAAGGTATTTATCACACAAAGGTGGAGTAATGCTCCACAGAGCAAGGAGTAGTGGAGGGGTATTTGAGATATTATCAAAACTCAGATTAAGTTCTTCTAGAAGATGTCTTATTCTTATACCTAACGGTCGGTTAGCGGTAAGGCGGTTATGGTATAACCTGCTGTGTTGGGGGGTGAAAAGTAATTCCAAATTTGGGTGTTTGGGCATAGATCTAATTTTATATGCATAGCGTAATATAAATTCTTGCCTTCTGATAGAGAGAGGGGGTTCGTGAGCTTCGGCATATAGACTATGTATTGGAGACGTGCGATATGCTCCTAGAGCAATGCGTATTGCACTATGATGGAGAGGATCAAGCCAGCAAAGGACACTAGGCCTTGCTGAGCTATACACTGGTGCCCCATAGTCAAGTTTTGATCTTATTAAAGATCTTATAGCCGTAATAAGGTAAGGCAATCAGCTCCCCACTTTGTTGCTGAGAGAACCCGAATGATATTTAATTTTTGTTGGCAGGATGTTCTTAGTCTTTTTATATGTTCCAGGAAGGTAAGTTTATGATCTAAGGTGATTCCTAAGAATCGTATGCTGGGTTGAACTGCTATTGGTTGTCCGTTCAGTTGTAGTTCCGGGTGTGGGTGCAATCTACGTTGTCGGCAAAAATGGATGCACAACGTTTTTTGAGAACAAAGTTGAAAACCATTGGTTTGTGCCCGTGTACTGATCTTATTTATTGCCCCATGTAACTGTCTCTCGATCGTATTCATGTTTTTCGTATGGCAAGAAATACTAAGGTCATCTACGAACAGTGCCTTATCGATAGTGTTTGGAAGTTGTTCAGCAATGGTGTTTATCGCAATTATAAAGAGTGTAGCACTGAGTACAGAGCCCTGGGGAACTCCTTCTTGAATAAATAGTTCGGACAGTGAAGTTTTAAATCGAACCTGGAAAGTTCTCTTGACTAGGAAGTTGCGTATGAAAATCGGGAGATGGCCCCGAAGTCCATGGCGATGTAATTCGCGGAGTATTCCATACTTCCACGTGGAATCATAGGCCTTGCTGATGTCAAAGCAAACCATTACATGGTGTTCCGATCTAAGGAATGCATTCTGAATGGAATTCTCTAGTCTTACTAGTATATCTAGTGTTGATCTGTTTTGTCAAATGCCGAATTGTGCAGAATGTAAGAGATTGAAATTTTCCAGGTACCAATATCAGTCGACGGTTCGCCATCTTTTCAAAAATTTTGCAAAGGCAACTGGTCAAGGCAATGGGTCTATAGCTAGTAGGGTTTGTCGGGTCTTTTCCTGGTTTAAGGAAGGCAAGGACTGTAGCGTAGTGCCATTGTTTAGGGAATGTGTCTTCCACGTTCAATGAGCCTATTGAATAGATCAAGAAGTGACTGCAGTGATTCAGCACTTAGTTCTTGTATCATCGAATAATGGATATTATCTGGTCCTACAGCGCTACGCCTAGATGTTGACAAGGCTCTATGTAGTTCGTGGATAGTGAATGGTAAGTTATATTCTTCTTCTGCTTTTGAAGAAAAGTTTAACTTTTCTTTTTCTGAATTTGCTTTGAATCTTCTGAAGGCTGGTATGTAACTTTCTGTTGCTGATGTTTTGGCAAAAAGTTTCTCCTAGTATATTGGCAATTTGGGTAGGGTCAGAAATGTTCTGCCCTCTCCATTCCATGATCGGCTGAGGTGTCGTTTGATATTTACCACTCATTTTCCTGATTGTTTTCCAAATTTTGTGTGGGAGTTGCTTGATTGATGGTTGAAGTGAAGCGAATCCAAGCGGCCTTTTTATTACTGCGTCTAACATACCTGGCTCTTGCTCTAACGCGTTTAAACTGAATGAGATTAGCTGTGGTTGGATAGCACCTAAAAGTATTCCAAGCTTTATTTTGGTCTCTTTTTGCTGCACGGCATTCGTCACTCCACCAGATTTTTGGGTGTTCAGGTAAGTTTGGGGAGGATTTTGGTATAGCTTGTCCTGCTGCATGTAATATAGTTTTTGTGACATACTCAACTACTTCCCTGGTTGGGGATTTTTGTATAATTTCAGGGTCCAGTTTAGCTAATATTTTATACATCACCCAGTCTGCTTTATCAATTAGCCACCGAGGAATTCTAGTAAGATGATAAGAGGGCTTATTCAGTAATTCAATTGTAATGGGAAAATGATCACTATGCAGTGGATCATTGTTTGCCGTCCACTTTAGAGTAGGATACAAAGTTGCTGAACAGACAGACAAGTCTATTGCTGTATATGTTCTGGAAGGAAGGTGAACATAAGTAGGTGACCCGTCATTTAGAAGGAGGAGGTTGTTATCATCTAAACATTTTTCAATTAGTTTTCCTCTTTGGTCGATATTGTTGTTACCCCATAGTGTGTGATGACCATTTAAGTCGCCCAGAATGAGGAAAGGTGTGGGGAGTTGAGCTATGAGGTTGTTTAGATCATTTTGTTGGATGGGAAAGCTTGGTGGAATATATAAGGAGCAGATTGTAATATGGATGTCAGCAGCTACACGGACCGCTATTGCCTCGAGGGGAGAGTTCAGTAAGATCTGTTTGACAGGAACATATCGGTTTGTTATAACAGCTACACCATCACGTGCAGTATTTTGATCGGTTCTATCTTTTCTAAAGATATTGTAATAAGACAGTTTTGGTGTGTCTTGAGGTTTGAAATACGTCTCTTGGAGGCAGAGACATATTGGTGTGTATTTAGAGGTAAGGTCGTATAGGTCATTAATATTGGCACGGAAACCACGACAATTCCATTGAATTATTGTGTTCATTGTTTATCTCTAGTTAAACTTTCCGAGTGTTTTCTCAGTGCTGAGGTTCTCTGTTTTTCACTCTTGTTTTTACCTTTCTTTCGAAAGTAGGGCCTTTCTGTTTCCATATCTTCTTCTACAAAAATGTGTAGGACCGGGTCATCTGGGGGTATTTCCTTAGTATCCATTTCCTGTTGGTGACTAGAAGTTACGATTTGTTTTTCTTTGCGTCCTTCGTCCGGGGAGTGGAGATTTTCGATTGGTATAGAAACTGGCGTATTGACTGCCTGAGTTTGAGTTGCATTGTACAGTGTTTTTACGTAGTTCGAGAAAGACTCTTTTGGGGGTACTGTTAGTTCAGTTTTCGATGCGGTTGATCGGAATTTTTTGGTGATTTGAGCATACGTAGATCTGTTTGAGAGGGTTGGTTGTGAGATGTTTCGCTTCGCTTTGCTTCTTGATAGGACACATCACGATTGGTTTTATAAATCTGAATAAGTTTCTCAGTTTTCCAGCGATTGCATGTTCTAGCGTAAGCGGGATGATCTTTTTTGCAGTTTGGGCATATCGGATGGGGTGCAGTACAGGCTTCGCAGTTGTGCTCAACTGACCTGCACTTTGCACAAGCAGGAGTTCCCCGGCAAGCTGTCTGGGAATGTCCGTACTTCTGACATCGGAAACACTGCAGTGGGTTTGGAATATAAGGTCTGACATTACAGACCAGATATCCAGCCTTAATGGATGCTGGGTGATGTGGTGTATTAAAGGTCAGAATGAGATTGCGTGTAGGAGTCAGAACTCCTTTTCTGGTGGAAATTCTCTTGACCTGTATAACGCCTTCTTTAAGTTCTTCAAGCATCTCCTCTTCGGACACATCTGTTAAATCCCAGTCAGAGATCACTCCTTTAGAGGTGTTCAGTGATCTATGGGGTGTCACAGTAACTGGTATTCCAGCAAAGAGATTAATATTCAAGAGCCGCTCTGAGTGTTTACTATTAGAGGTCTCGATCAGAATATCTCCTGACCTAAGTCTTTTTACAGACTTAGGAGCTCCAGCTCTGCTTTCTAATTCCTTTTGTACTCTAAATGGCAAGATTTTGCCAATTGCATTTTCACCAGTTGAGTGCATGATCAGGAAAGCTGGAGAAGGATAGATGTCAGTCAGTTTTCTGCCGTTTTGAAGTTCCTGCAATAGAACTATCTTTCTTTTTTGATGTCTGGGGTGCATCTGGCAGCCCAGATAAGTCCGAGTTTGATTTACTCATGACGTGCTCTTTTTGTTCCCGGGAGATTATCTTTTTCTCCCAGGTTACCAGCCCCGCCACGTGGAGGCAAGAGCGGTGCCACCTAGTGACCCAAGCGAAGAGAAGGTTAGTATTAACAAAAAATAAAAAGGGGGTTAAAGAAAGGTACTTTCCTTTCTGGGTTATATAATTTGAAATATTTATTCAATTATAATGCTCAAGAGTTAACGGACTTGCGAAACTCAGGACGTATATACAATAAAGTGTATCAGATAATCACTATGAAAAGGCGCTGTGGTCACTAATATCGCTTGGCACTCGGGGCCACAACTAGAGGGAGTAATACTCTCGATCTGATTGTCAATAATGATTCTTCATACATCAAGAAACTGCAGATAAAGGAACCACTAGGTGGCAGTGATCAGAGTGTTCTGAACCCCGGGGGCTCAGATCTGGTGAGTATGGGGTTGGCAAACCCAGGGTCCTGAGCTGGATATCATCATTCTTCTCTTTCTTGGTGATTCCTTTGTACTTCTCTCTCTCTCTCTCTCTCTCTCTCTCTCTCTCTCTCTCTCTCTCTCTCTCTCTCTCTCTCTCTCTCTCGGGGTAACTCAGGATGTGTTTTTTTTTTTTTTTTGGCTGGTGCAGTATAAGCCTCAGGCTTCCTTGTACCATATGGCTAATAATAATAATAAGTGGGATTTACTCAAAGAGATAACTACCATCAAGGGTAAAGGGAAGGGTTTTTGCTTTCGTAACGGTGACTACGGTGGTCTGAGACATTAAATTCTATACGGTGGGACCAACTGATGATGTTACCAACAGCAAATTCAAAATGGGAAGCATTCAAAGAATTAATCTTGGAAGCTACTAGGCTTTTCATACCAACAAAGAAATATTGTTCAAGATTTAGGCCTAAATCGATGTCACATGAACTAATCAGACATGTGACAGAAGAAAAATGCATGGGATACATATAAATTAACATGTGACACAGAAGCCTATGATAGATATAAGCTGGTCTGTAACCAAGATACAAAGGAGGTTAGGCAGGCGAAGGCAGATTACTAGAAATCTTTGGCAAAGGATGCAAAGAAAAACAGCAAAGAGTTCTTTACTTATGTAAAGAACTCTTTGCTGTTTAGAAGGAAGGGGATGAACCAGATTGGTCCACTTGATATCGAAGGTTCAACTGCTGATGATCCTGCTCAGGTAGCTAACAAACTAAATGAATATTTTGCATCGACATTCACACATGAGGAATTATTCAGGGAGGGGAATGCCAAAGGTGTATTCAACTCTGGCAGTAAGCTAAATAAACTTGTAATAACTGAGAGTAAAGTGGAGGAGAAATTATTGAAGATAAACACAAGAAAGGCATCTGGGGTGGATGGAATCTGTCCAGTTATATTAAAAGAGGCAGCAAAGGAAGTAAGCAAACCCTTAGCCATAATTATGAGAGCTTCACTGGATTCAGGGGAGGTACCCATGGACGGAGATGCGAAAATGTGACCCCAATTCACAAAGGACGATCAAAGGGCGACAGAGGTAATTACAGACCTGTTAGTTTAACTTCTGTTCCAGGCAAATTAATGGAGGCACTGGTTAAAGAAGCATTGCACGATCATCTAGACAAGACTTCAGTTATAGCTCGTACACAGCATGGGTTTGTTAAGGGGAAGTCTTGTCTGACTAATTTGATTGGATACTATGATGTAGTTGCAAAGGAGCTGGATGCAAAGAATAACTTTGATATCATATATTTGGATCTTAGAAAAGCCTTTGATACTGTTGCATATGGAAGACTGCTGTACAAATTGAAGCAGTGTGGCACTGGAGGCAAATTGCTGCTATGGATAAAGGGATGGTTGAGTGGGAGAAGACAGAGTGGTAATCAATAGACACTGCTCTTCGTGAACTAATGTTATTAGTGGAGTCACTCAGAGTTCAGTGTTAGGTCCATTGTTGTTTTCTGTATTTATAAATGATATTGATGATGGTATATCAGGCTTAATGTCCAAGTTTGCAGATAATATGAAGGTTGGCAGGGTTGTTAATGACAGTACACTGCTGCAATAGGATCTAGAAAAGTTGAGCAGATGGGCTTAGAGTTGGCAAATGAAGTTTAACATTGGCAAATGTAAACTGCTACATATGGGACTCAGTAATCCCAGAGTAACGTATCAACTCTGTGGTACCACACTGACAGTGGTAGAGAATGAAAAGGACCTGGGGGACCTGAAGAGTAGCTCATGGCGTCTTGTCAATGATATACAGGAATTTTTCTAGCAGGGATAAGGAGGTGATTATCCCCTTGTATAAGGCAATGGTCAGACCACACCTTGCATACTCTATACAGGTCTGGAGGCCTCATTTTAAGAAGGATGTAGAGCTTCTGGAACGAGTACAGAGAAGGGCAACAAGATTAGTGAATGGAACAAAGGGTTGCTCTTACAAAGAAAGGCTTAAGTTTTGCAAATTACAGGGTCTGGAGACTAGGCACCTGCAAGGTGATCTGATTGAGGTGTATAAAGCCTTGAATGGTTTGAGCATGCTCAATGCTGATGGGATTCTTTCTCTTGCTCAGAGTAATCGGCTGGGAGGGCATAAATTCAAATGGAGGAAAGACGGTTGTAGGATAGATGTGCGGAAGTTTGTCTTTAGCCAGCGGGTGATTGATTGCTGGAACAAACTTCCATCTGTCATCGTAGAAGTTGATAGCTTAAATAGATTCAAGGCAGAACTTGACAAACATTTGGAGCAAGTAGATGGGTGAAAATAAGGGTTTTTTTTTTTTTTTGGCTGATGCTATATAAGCTTGCTTTCTTGCATCATGTACCTTTGCTAATGCTAATGCTTGTCCTTTTTGCACAACATATTTCCTGTTTCCCTGGCAACAGTCATGGACAATATCTACCTCCTTTGGGACCAGTGCATTTTTCATTGCTTGCACAAATGAGGGCTCTGGCATTGATTTGGACAGCTGAGAGGTTGATGGGCTCCATTTTAATCCCTTCAAGGACATCCATCCTGTTCTTTAAGTTCTCATTGGAATGCTGAATTTGCACCTAACTTCCTCATATTTTTGCATTGAGGACACACACACAAAGATATCCTCCTTGGCTCCGTGTCGCATTCCAAATAGCTTCACAAACACCGCACCATTAACACATTTTGTTTTGCTGTGATTTGTAGGAGAACCAACACCTTCGGTTCACTTCTGAGCCTCAGCACTCCCTCTACTTTGAATCTATTACTTTGTTGGTCTTGTCTGAGGAATGATTTCCATTTAAATTCAATTTAACCTGAGATAATATACTAAACTGATAGATACTTAATGCAATAATAAGTATTGTACTATCAGGTTTACATTGTGCATGCATGCGTGCATGTGTTACTAGAATAAAGTTTCTTTGCTAAAACAACAAAATATATGCCAATCTACATGATCAGAACTACTTGTTTACCACATATAATTCCACTACTATGCACCACACTTCTAGTTACGTGTTACTATATTCATGCCAAATCACTGATACTGTGAATATTAATTTTGTATAGTACATACCACAAAGACAAAATATAAAGACAAAGATTTCATACTACATCATAAAGTTAAGTTATTAAAAGTATAGGTGGAATAAGACAAGAGTATAGTTTGCCTGGGGCAGAAAAAGTTGGTAATGTTGTAAAACAATATCTTTTAAGGGTACAGATAACACAGCAGTTATTTGTGTTCAAAATGATATTCTTGAACATACTGGTAGTAACAAAGAAAATGCAATATAATGCTTCAGCATGAGGTCATGTTAAGAAAACTTGCAAGTCAGGCTTGAATTTGAAAGTTCTGGAATTTTGTAAAAATATGATAGCAAGGAGTTTATTATTAATATTATTATTATTATTATTAATAATCATATGGTGCAAGGAAGCCTGAGGCTTATGCTGCACCAGAAAAAAAATTCCCAAGTTACGCTGTGAGAGAGAGAGAGAGAGAGAGAGAGAAAGAGACAGAGAGAGAGGTAGAAGGGAATCACCAAGAAAGAGAAGAATGATGATATCCAGCTCAGGACCCTGGGTGTGCCAAGCCCATACTCACCAGATGTGAGCCCCCGGGGTTAATAGTGAGAGTCTTGTCAATTATTTTTGGAGGGATTGTGCATGGAGGGATTGTGCATGGTTACTGGAGTAGAATTTTCCTAAGCATAGCTATTGCTTATTAACAGAAAAGGATTGTTTTTATAGATAGAGGGTACACTAAGAGGATGTTGTCTGTCAGCACTCCATGTCATGACAGGGATGACTCCAAGTGTATTTTAAGTTTTTTAGGCAAAAATTTCATAAGAACTTTAGTAAGTGGAAACATTATTGTTCAATCAGGATGCAGGTTCAGGATGTAGTTCACCACTATTAAACTCTGCCAAGTTAACAGTGGTAGATGTATGTTTAGAGAGAATTATGTGGCACTCATAGTCCTATTTTATTGATTGAGACTTGAAGTTGTTTCAATCAATAAAACAAATGGAATGCACATTTTGTGTATTCCACAAAATGGTAAGATCATCAGTAAATTCCACAATATCTTGGAATTTATGTCATTTATTCTTATTGAAACAACATTACTAAATATTAACCCTTGTCAGATAGATGTCTTCATATTGCACAAATAAGTGGGGTAGGACATTCCTACAGCAAATCTTAAAGATTTTTTATATGGGAAGAAACTTTTATTAAATTAAGGCAATGATGCCACAGACCAAGGGAATCAAGATCATGAAGAACTGAATTGCAAAGGAAGTATGAAATTCCTTTTCAGTGTATAAACTGACCATAACCAGGTGTCTGTTTCTGATAAATTCAGGGAATATTCAACTTGGCTTTATTCATAAGATCAAAGGAAGACAGATTTGCCATAGTGATTCTCAATATTTTGCATGAACAACATGTAAGTTAAACTGGCAGACAATTACATGTAATGAGTGATCTGTCAAGATCTAGTTAACAGCTGGGAGTCAGGGATGGTGTTATAAAAAAGTCTTGTGGAATAGGAGTAAGTGCAAGTCACATGATATAGTCATGTTAGTCAAACTCATAACAATACCAATTCATTGATAATTAAACTCTTTGAAAATCGAATGCTTTTAAATTTCTTAAAAGCATTTGATTTTCAAAGTAATAATTTACTAGGTCACTGCTCAAATTAGGACCATTCACCTAACTACCATTGTGCATTCACAAACAAACAGTCTTCAAATATTTTTCCCTGATTAAATAATTTCCCTGAATAAAGGATAAAATTTGCTATATTAATGCTGAATAAGAAACTAAATTATGGGTAAATGACTTCCACACTATTTTAACAAAAGATGGATACGATTGGTTGGTCTATTATTCTTTGTCACATTTGTCCAAACCACTGTTGATTAATTCCATAAATAATTCAGTTAACAGTTCACCATCCATACTCAACGTCCATTTTACTGCACCTTTGTCAAAAGTCACCACTGCTTGAACAATACAGACCACAGTGATCACAAAATAAAAAGGCAGTTCAACCTAACAGCTGCTAGACTGGCTGACTGATCATATAGCTAGAATACTAAGAAAGTACCAGACGCGTTGTGTGCAGCTTCCAGGACGGAGGCTGCGCACAATCGTGTCTCAGGTTAAAGACCCCATTAAAAAAGAGAACACTAGTGGGGTCGTATATAGCATTAGATGCCCGGATTGTGGGGAGTGTTATGTAGGGGAAACAAAACGCCGTCTTAAAGATCGTTTGGGGGAACACACTAAGGCAATAAGAAATGCGGAATATGGCAAGTCCGCCGTGGCCGAGCATTTTTGGGAGAAGCAACACCAGATCTCCCCGGACGATGCTATCATCACCGATCGAGCGCATAAGTTCTGGGACCGTAAGTGGCTCGAGAGTTTGCGGATTTGTTCTACCATTAACATAAATAGGGATAGAGGCACGCGGATTCATCCCATCTTTGAGACCACTATCCTCAAAAGGGATGAACGATTCCGTGTGGCTTCCACTCGAGCCACTTCCAGTTCCACAACGCGAGAGAACGAAGCACACGAGAATGGAAACACGTGAGGAGTACCGTTAGCCTGCTGATATTTAAAGTTGTACTGCATAGCAAGGTTTACCGCTGAAGAAGAAGGCTGAGCCTTTGAAAGCTACGGTTTTTATCGTTTTAATCAGTATATTTTATGCATTTTATTGATTGTAATGTAGCAGATTTTAATAATTTATATGTAGAGTTTTTATAAAGTTAAATTTGTTGTAGATGCGGGTATTTTGACTTATTATAAATCAGTTATCAAAAGTTTAGTTTCCCTGGTGTTTTTAATTCCACGCAAGGTTGGTGAAAAAGACTCAAAAAAACAGTATGGATATACCCAACCGCAGAGGCCTGTTTGGAGAATTAGTAGCCAAGTCAGATTTCTTTATCTCCATGGCAGCTATGCTTGTTGAGCCCTTATCATAACATTCACATCATGACTTACCAGAATAGTTGCCGACCAGGGGCAAGTTAACATCAGTGAACATCTGTCTATCTAGTCCAATAACCAAAGGCCCATGACGACCAGCAAGGTCTCCCATCTCACAACGAAAGGGATTGTGAGAACCACAGTCAGTCTTGTAATACTCCTAGAGATGCAAAAACAAAGGCAATTAGTGGTAGATTATCTTTGCCCAATCCTCACATGATAATCCTCTAGCATTTATTTTTGCTTTTTCCAGATTTACTGGGGCCTGGTGACAGTATTTCCTGAGTCCCCAAACTACTGCAATTACTTAAAGTTTTTTTGAGCTTTTAATTATATTTACCATAATCATTGCTGTTTTTCATTTATTGCTTATATATTTATTTCTATCCTGCAAATTCTTTCATATTACATTCATACTAAAATATTCTGTGAGCCCATGCATATGGCAAACATTAAAAAGGGTCCTCTAAAATTATGTGCACCAGGACCCCAGACTACTTAAATCTGAGATTATTTAGAAACATGATTCAAATTTTTAATTTTAGTAGCACAGAAAATGTCACTAAAAATTGTGGCACATTCAAATAAAAATTCTTATATTTCAGTATAATTCAATTTAATCTTATTTAAACTTATATGTACTGCTATTTGGACTTATTTATATTGTTATTCATTTCATATAACCTGTGAAAGGCCATGTGATATCATATTCATTATTTCAGTGTGTGATGGAACACTTTTTTTGTGGAATATATGAGGGGCTGTCAAAGAGTTCATACCCTTAACCAGAAATAATAGCCCCAGAAAGGTGAAACTTCACAGGAACTTTAATCCTTTTCTATGTACTCTCCATGTATAGTAACACATTTCTCCCATCTGTGGATCAGTTGTTTAATGCCTTGATCATAGATGTCTACATTTTTTGCCTGAAACCACAATTCCACTTCATTGATAACTTCACAAGTATACCCAGAGTACCAGTAAGGGTGTACACCTGAGTACACCATTACTGGTACACCCAGCATGGCATTTGTCACCAACCTGTCAAAAAATTTCTTGACTTCTGCATTATACAAATACAACAGTTGGCAAGAACATTGCATTTGACATTGCTTCTACAAAGGCATCAGCAATCTTGGAACCCATCGTGTGTGGAGACCTTAGACATGTGCAGATTGTCATGTAAAATGCCGTGGGCAGACCCGTAACTAATTCCCACTACATTTGCGATAAAATGAATTGTCACACGTTTGTCACTCAGAACCAGCTGCTCAACCTTTGCAACTGTCTCATTGTCTGTGGATGTCGATGGCCTTCCTTTTTCTTCTCTTGGCTCATCAAAGACACTTGTACGACTAAACTGGAACTCCTGTTTCCACTTTTTTACAGTGTCATAGGATGGACAATTCTGCCCATATGCAGCTTTCACTTCTTTGTCAATTTCCTGAGCTTATTTGCCCTGGAATTAATCAAATCATGTCAAATATGTGGAACCTGATCACTGCTCGATAGTCCACTTTATCAACAGTAGCATCCTTCCTCAGATTCTGGGCTCTGCCTCTGGGGTACGATCACCTACGGCAGGGGTGGCCAACTTAATTCGGTGAAAACTTTTTTTTTTTTCAAAATGTGCTGCAATCTACCATCTCGAGAATTTCTTTGCACGTGGTTAAAAAAGTTATCAAAACACATTGAAAAATGTGTTTTGATTAACTTTTAAATTTCTTTATAATTTTTTAAAATTTTAATATTTTATAAAATTTATTTTTTTATAAATTTTAAAATTAAATACAATTCAGAATTTTTATTTTAAATTCATATGTATTTAAATTTTTAATTTGTGTGAAGTTTGTCTTGTGACAAGGCCAACTGTAAAGAATCTTCTGTATGCAAGTCCATAAGAGCATCAGCGATTCTTCATATTTTTTTGTTTCAAATATGAAAAGGCCGATTCACATAAATATGTGGAACCAAAACAGGAATTTAAAAGTTCACTGCATTTTTTTACATTTGGGTACTTTTCACAGCAAACATATTTCCAAAAGTCTTTTTCTGATGATCTGGCTTTTAGGAAGATATCATTTCGCAATGTAATAATTTCACTTTCAAGTAATATTTTCTGTATGTGAAAAATTTCAGCGATTTTTTTTCAGTTTGTTTCGTATCTAAGTCGACATTAAATGGATAAGAAACATATTGAGCAATGTTTTCAATTGTTTTAAAATCACTGAATCTAGTTTCAAAATCATCCACAACTTTCTCAATTTCAGAAAAAAAATCTCACTATTAAATTCAAAAACAGGATATTTCTGCAAATAATCTTGCATATTTGCAAAATGATAGATTTTCCCCCCCCTTTGGGATATTTAGCCATTGCCAAAAATTGATATTTATATCCAGAAATACTACTAATCATGTCACCCACATTTTTATTTTTTCCTTGTAATTCCAAATTCAGATCACTTAATTTACTTGTAAAATCTGCCAAAAAAGCCGGATCACACAACCACTCCGTATCTTGTAGCTGCTGATAATCATCTCCCCTTTCATCAACAATTTTTTTTTAATTTCATTCGGCAAATTTCAAAATTTCTGTAGAAACTTACTCCGACTCAGTTACCTCAACATCTGTGTGTAATATCAGATCTGGTTCATTTTCATCGAGTTGCATTTCGAAGTCTCCTTTGAAGAGATTGTCCTCTGATGGAATTCTCAATTTTGAAAGCTGTGTCCATAACACTTTTAGTAATTAATCTTTTGCTGGCTTTCTGATGGATAATATTGTGGCAACTCAAAAAAAATCTAGGAATTCATCGTCCTTTTGGCACAATGCGATGAATCCGTTAGGATTCATGGCATTGTGCCAAAAGATGCCCCATCATTGCTTTAACTCCATTGGTTATTATTGATACGAGCTTGAATAGTGGTAATTTAATTTTTTCAATAAAATTTTTGAATGCATTAAATATATCAAGACCTCTAGTTCTTTCTTTTAATGAAACCATACCCAGTAGTTCTCTCGTGGCAGAATCATCGAAAACCATAAGAATAAAAACGAGCAATTGAGCTGTATCACTGATGTCTATAGATTCATCCAGTTGTAAAGAAAAGGACACACAATTAGCAATGTGAGCACACAATCGTTCGCTCACATTTTTACTCATTTTTTTCGATGCAACGCATCACAGTATTTCGAGATAACTGCAAATCTTCAAGAGCACTTTTAATTTCATTTTTGTTCTTAAAATTTTCAAAAAGAGAATCTGTGATTTCTAAAATGCTTCTTTGATGAATTAACCATCAGAAAATGGTTTGCATTTTTTTTTTGCAAGAAGATGGCTCACTTTAAATAATGCTATAGTTACTGTTTTAGATTCTATATTAGGTGGCATGAAGAAATTTGTTGCTCTAATAATCTAAGTTCTTTTAAAAATAATTTAAAAGAACTTAAAAGGATTTAAGTTCTTTTAATTTATTTTTTCTAATTTACTATTAGGTGGAAAATCCAATTGGTATTTACCATAGAGTGCATTGAAGTGCCTTACTAAATTTAATTTTTTCGGTATAGCCACGGAAGCATTTCAAATCAAACAACATTTTTCTTTTATCATTACAAAAAGTATTCTAGTTCCCACTCTTGATGAAAATGATAAGTTTTACTCTTTTTCGCAGTATTCATTTTAAATCAAAGGTTATTAAATTAATGAATAAGTACTGTCCAATTATTAATAATTAAGTAAGCTAAATAAGAATTCGACACACTCTCCACGACGTGACTGCGGGAATTTTAAATCGACAAGCCTAGCGACTGCGTGGCAACAAGAGTAGTCACGTGGTTCAACGGATTTGAAATAAGCGTATGCAGGGGAAGCACAAATAATAATATTTAATTTGACTAATCTATTTTTATATATACTGTATTTAAAATTCGTTGTGATCGACCAAAATTAAAGCCATGATCAACTGATAGATCGTGATCGACTTGATGACCACCACTGACCTACAGGAACGAAATTTCACATGTTAGTTATTTAATATGTAGACAACTTATATTAAAAACTGAATCCTCCTACTGATGTTTTATCTAGGTAAGGGTACGAACTTTTTGATACCCCTCGTACTTTTAGTTTTCTGATTGAATTATTATATTAAGTGATTTTTGTCTCATTATTATTATTATCTTCTTTCTTGTCCTTTGGGGTTTCTTCCATCTGTGCAACAAGGTACTGGTACCAGGTGTGCAAGGTGATTGTTATGCCCAGGTTTAATTATTATTATTAGTTGAGGAACTCAATTGCCCTAAACATCCTGTCAGATGTTCAGGATCACAGTTTACAGAATTCTTTGTAGCTGTTTTCTGAAAAGCCTATTGTTGCTAGGTTCTTATGTAGGCTCTTCTGCACCTACCTAATCTGTGAGTGGTTGACACTGTAACTGCAATGGTCATTACTTGTTCCATATGAAACCACCAGATCCCCCTTTCTGAGTTTCCACAGGTTGCAGTGCATGGTGAACACACTAGATTCCTATGATTAGCATTAGTACAGGCATTTGATGCAAGAAAGCAAGCTTATGCAGCATCAGCCAAAAAAAAAAAAAAAAAAAAAAAAAAAAACCACTTCCACTTCACCCCTCCGTTCATTCGAAATATCTGTCCAGCTGAGCCTTAAATTTATTTAGGCTATCAACTTCCACGACAAGGGATAGAAGTCTGTTCCACCAACCAACTACCCGCTGGCTGAAGGCAAATTTCCACACATCTATCCTACATCTGTCTTTCCTCAATTTGAATTTATGCCCTCTCAGGTGATTATTCTGAGCAAGAGGAAGAATCCCATCAGCATTGAGCATGCTCAAACCATTAACGGCTTCATACACCTATCAGATCACCTCGCCGGTGCCTAGTCTCCAGACACTGTAATTTGCAAAACTTAAGCCTTTCTTTGTAAGAGCAACCCTTTGTTCCATTCACTAATCTTGTTGCCCTTCTCTGTACTCGTTCCAGAAGCTCTACATCCTTCTTGAAATGAGGCCTCCAGACCTGTATACAGTACCCAAGGCGTGGCCTAACCATTGCCTTATACAAGGGAATAGTCACCTTCTTATCCCTGCTAGAAAAATTCCTGTATATCATTGACAAGACACCATGAGCTACTCTTGCAGACTGTTTGCACTGCTCAGAAAACTTCATATCTGCCTGCACAAATACCCCCAGGTCCTTTTCATTCTCTACCACTGTCAGTGTAGTACCACTGAGTTGATACGTTGCTCTGGGGTTGCTGTTTCCCATATGTAGTACTTTACATTTGTCAATATTATAGGCTTCTGCTCAACCCATCTGCCCAACCTTTCCAGATCCTTTTGCAGCAGCATAGCTTCAGTAGTGTCCTTAACAACCCTGCCAACCTTTGTATCGTCTGCAAACTTGGACATTACGCTTGATATACCATCATCAATATTATTTATAAATATAGAAAACAATAATGGACCCAACACTGAACCCTGAGGGACTCCACTAATAACATTAGTCCATGATGAGCAGTGTCCACTGATTACCACTCTGTCCTCTTCCCCTCAACCACCCCTTTATCCATAGCAGCAATTTGCCTCCAATGCCACACTGCTCCAATTTGTTCAGCAGTCTTCCATGTGCAATGGTGTCAAAAGCATTTCTAAGATCCAAGTATATAGTATCAGTTATTCCCTGAATCCAGCTCTTTGGTGACTGCATCATAGTATCAATCAAATTGGTCAGGCAAGACTTCCCCTTAACAAAACCATGCTCTGTCCGAGCTATAACTGAAGTCTTGTCTAGATGATCCTGAAGTGCTTCTTTAACTAGTGGCTCCATTAATTTTCCTGGAACAGAAGTTAAAACTAACAGGTCTATAATTACTTGTTTCCCTTTGATCATCCTCCTCTGTGAATTGGGGTCACATTTGCACATCTCCAATCTATGGGTACCTCCCCTGAGTCCAAGGAAGCTCTCATAATTATGGCTAAGGATTTGCTTACTTCCTTTGCTGCCTCCTTTAATATAACTGGATAGATCCCATCCACCCCAGGTGCCTTTCTTGTGTTTATCTTTCACAATTTCTCCTCAACTTTACTCTCAGTTATTACAAGATTATCTAGCTTACTGCCAGAGTTGAATACACCTCTGGCATTCCCCTCCCTGAATAACTCCTCATGTGTGAATTTCGATGCAAAATATTCATTTAGTTTGTTAGCTACCTGAGCAGGATCATCAGCAGTTGAACCATCGATATCAAGTGGACCAATCTGGTTCATCCCATTCCTTCTAGAGTTTACATAAGTCAAGAACTTTGCTGTTTTTCTTTGCATCCTTTGCCAAAGATTTCTAGTAACCTGCCTTACATGGGATACATATAAATTAACATTCACATGTTAATTTATATGTATCCGATGCATTTTTCTTCTCTGTCACATGTCTGATTAGTTCATGTGACATCCATTTAGGCCTAAACCTTGAACGATATTTCTTAGTTGGTATGTAAACCCTAGTAGCTTCCAAGATAAGTGTTTTGAATGCTTCCCATTTTGAATTTGCTGTTGGTAACATCATCAGTTGGTCCCACTGTATAGAATTTAAATACTTTCTCAGAGTCACCTTTACGAAAGCAATAACCCTTCCCTTTACCCCTGATGGTAGTTACCTCTTTGAGTAAATCCCACTTCAACACACTGATCACTCCCACCTAATGGTTCCTTTATCTGCAGATTCTTAATGCATGAAGAATCACTACTGATAATCAAATCAAGTGTATTACTCCCTCTAGTTGCCTCCCGAACATGCTGATGCAGAAAACAATCATCCAATAAATCAACAAAAGTCTTGCTAGTGTGTGAGTGATCAATCCACAAATTCCAGTCAATATCTGGGAAATTAAAATTCCCCATTATAAGACTTTCTGATTTACTGGCCCACTATTTCCCTGTACAGTTTCTTATTATACTCATCAGAGTCATTAGGCCTATAGCACACTCCTACTCTCAATTTTGATCTCCCAATGCTTATGTCACACCAAACTGACTCGACACTGCACTGCCCAGCGATGTCGACTGGCTTCACTTCCTTGGATTTTATGTGTTTCTTAACTAATAGCATAACCACTCCTCCCTTCCTATCCTTTCTGTAGATGTTGTACTCCCCAAATTCAAGTTCTGCATTCCTTATATCTGTGTGACACTACAACTCTGATATTCCAACAATATCCGTCTTTGATGCTTTGAGCAATACTTCAAATTCACCAAATTTATTAACCAAACTCCTGGCATTGGTGTACACGCAAGTATACATGCACCTGTTCCTGTTCTTAGCTACACTAACACAACCCATGTGTTTACTTGTACCGCAATGACTCCCAGCAGTCTTTGAAATATCCTGCATCTTGTTTTTCAGGCTTCTGGTCATTCGAATAGAAGCAGTGCAAGAGTTTGTAGTGCGAGGCAAGTGCAAGGTTCTGTGAGTTTGAAGTTAGACAGTAAATAGATGTTGGTGGCATGGGTTCGGACTGTTTTGAAAAAGAGAGCGGGAATTATAGAAGCCAATTCAGAAGAACAGTGCCTATGGAAGTATCTGTAGAAAAGGCATGCAGCAGAAACAGTACGTCTATGAGACAGCGAGTACAGAGGCTGTTAGAGATGAGTCATTAATTAACCTAACTGCCCTCTTCTGAATGGAATCTAGAAGCCTGAGAGAGGTTTTGGAGGCTCCACCCCAGATATGGGAACAATATTCCATGGAAGGTCAGATTTGCAATTTGTACAGAGTGAACAGCTGTTTGGAAGAAAAGTAACGCCGAGAGCGAAAGAGAAAACCAAGTTTTTTAGATTCAGAGGAAGCAATATTTGTAATGTGCTTGTGCCTAGAGAGATTAGAAGTCAGGGTAATCCCCAAAAGAGATATCAACTTGCCCAGAAATCGGAGTGTCACCAAAGATAAGCATAGAAGCAGAAGAATCCTTTTTTGCAAGATATAAGACAAGACTGAGTTTTAGAAGCATTGAAATCAGCTAAGCTGTCTTTGCCCCACTGGAGAATTACCTGAAGAAGTTGAAGCTGATCGAGCAGGGCAAAGGTTTCTCAAAATGGAAAGTGGAATCCAATGTGCTATCATCAACAAAACTATGGATAGGATTTCTGGTAAATGGAAGGTCATTAAATATAGCATTAGCATAGGCATTTGATGCAAGAAAGCAAGCTTATGCAGCATTAGCCAAAAAAAAAAAAAAAACCCACTTCACCCCTCTGTTCGTTCAAAATACCTGTCCAGCTGAGCCTTAAACTTATTTAGGCTATCAACTTCCATGACAAGGGATGGAAGTCTGTTCCACCAACCAACCACCAGCTGGCTAAAGGCAAATTTCCGCATGTCTATCCTACATCTGTCTTTCCTCAATTTGAATTTATGCCCTCTCAGGTGATTATTCTGAGCGAGAGGAAGAATCCCATCAGCATTGAGCATGCTCAAACCATTCAAGGCTTTATACACCTCTATCAGATCACCTCGATGGTGCCTAATCTCCAGAAACTGTAATTTGCAAAACTTAAGCCTTTCTTTGTAAGAGTACCCCTTTGTTCCATTCACTAATCTTGTTGCCCTTCTCTGTACTTGTTCCAGCAGCTCTCCATCCTTCTTGAAATGTGGCCTGACCATTGCCTTATACAAGGGAATAATCACCTCCTTATCCCTGCTAGAAAAATTCCTATATATCATTGACAATACACCATGAGCTACTCTTGCAGCCCGTCTGCACTGGTCAGAGAACATATCTGAATGCACAACCACCCCCAGGTCCCTTTCATTCTCTACCACTATCAGTGTAGTATCACAGAGTTGAATTTTGCTCTGGGGTTGGTGTTTCCCATGTGTAGTACTTTACATTTGTCAATGTTAAACTTCATTTGCCACCTCTCAGCCCATCTGCTCAACCTTTCCAGATCCTGTTGCAGTAGCATAGTGTCAGTAGTGTCCTTGACAACCCTGCCTACCTTTGTATTGTCTGCAAACTTCGACGTTAAGCTTGATATACCATAATCAATATCATTTATAAATACAGAAAACAATAATGGACCCAACATTGAGCCCTGAGGGACTCCACTAATAACATTAGTCCACGACGAGCAGTGTCCATTGATTACCACTCTCTGTCTTCTCCCCCTCAGCCACCCCTTTATCCACAGCAGCAATTTGCCTCCAATACCACACTGGCCCAATCTGCGCAGCAATCTTCCATGTGCAACAGTATCAAAAGCCTTTCAAAGATCCATATAATATCAAAGTTATTCCCTGCATCCAGTCCCTTTGTGACTGCATCATAGTATCCATCAAATTGGTCAGGCAAGACTTTCCCTTAACAAAACCATGCTGTGTCCGAGCTATAACTGAAGTCTTGTCTAAATGATCCTGCAGTGCTTCTTTAACTAGTGCCTCCATTAATTTTCCTGGAACAGAAGTTAAACTCAGGCCTATAATTACTTGTGTCAGCCTTTGATCCTCCTTTGTGAATTGGGGTTACATTTGCACTTCTCCAGTCTGTGGGTACCTCCCCTGAGTCCAAGGAAGCTCTCATAATTATGGCTAAGGGTTTGCTTACTTTCTCTGCTGCCTCCTTTAATATAACTGGATAGATCCCATCCACCCCAGGTGCCTTTCTTGTGTTTATCTTCAACAATTTCTCCTCCACTTTACTCTCAGTTATTACAAGATTCTCTAGCTTACTGCTAGAGTTGAATGCACCTCTTGCTTTCCCCTCGCTGAATAACTCCTCATGTGTGAATGTCGATGCAAAATATTCATTTAGTTTGTTAGCTACCTGAGCAGGATCATCAACAGTTGACCCATTGATATAAAGTGGACCGATCTGATTCATCCCCTTCCTTCTCGAGTTTACATAAGTAAAGAACTCTTTGCTGTTTTTCTTTGCATCCCTTGCCAAAGATTTCTTTTAATCTGCCTTCGCCTGCCTAACCTCCTTGGTAACTTGGTTACAGATCAACTTGTATCTATCATAGGCTTCATTGTCATGTGTTAATTTGTATGTATCCCATGCATGTTTCTTCTCTGCCATATGCCTCATTAGTTCATCTGACACCCATTTAGGCCTAAACCTTGAACAATATTTCTTAGTTGGTATGTAAAGCCTAGTAGCTTCCAAGATAAGTTCTTTGAATGCTTCCCATTTTGCATTTGCTGTTGGTAACATCATCAGTTGGTCCCACTGTATAGAATTTAAATACTGTCTCAGTCCATCGTAGTCGCCTTTACGAAAGCAATAACCCTTCCCTTTACCCCTAATGGTAGTTACCTCTTTCAGTAAATCCCACTTCAGCACACTGATCACTGCCACCTAGTGGTTCATTTATCTGCAGATTCTTAATGCATGAAGAATCACTGCTGATAATCAAATCAAGAGTATTCCTCCCGAACATGCTGATGTAGAAAACATCATCCAATAAATCCACAAAAGCCTTGCTAGTGTGTGAGTGACCAGCCCCCAAATTCCAGTCAATATCTGGGAAATTAAAATCTCCCATTATAAGACTCTCTGATTTACTGGCCCACTCTATTTCCCTGTACAGTTTATTATTATACTCATCAGAGTCATTAGGCCTATAGCACACTCCTACTCTCAATTTTGATCTCCCAATGCTTATGTCACACGAAACTGACTCGACACTGCACTGTCCAGCGATGTCCACTGGCTTCACTTCCTTGTATTTTATGTATTTCTTAACTAATAGCATAACCCCTCCTCCCTTCCTATCCAGTCTATCCTTTCTGTAGAAGTTGTACTCCCCATAAGAGGAAAAGAGTGGGGGGAAAGAACTGAACCTTGGTGGGGACACCAGGATTAGTGGAGAAGTTAGAAGACAGAGAGCCATCTATCATCATCTCAGGTGAGTAATCAGCGAGAAAACTGAATTACAAAAAACAGCTGGCAAACAATAAGATGGAAGCTTGTTTAGAAGACCTTTATGCCAAACACGATTGAAAGCCTTTGAGATGTCAAGAGCAACTGCTTGTGTTTCATTGAATTTTTCCATAAATGGGTAACATATGCCAGAATATCACCAGTGGTTCGACACTGACGGAATCAATACTGGCGATCGTTGATCAGACAGAAGGTTACTAGGTAGTTTGAGTTGGCAGTTAATTGATTTCTCCATTACTTTAGAAAGAGTAGAGGTAGTTGAAATGGGACAATAACTGAATGAGAGGGATTTGTAACCCTTTTTAAGAACTGACTGGATATGAGCAAATTTCGAAGCAGAAGGAAAAACACCTTTGCAATAAGAAAGTGATAAAAGGTGGCAAAGAACAGGAGTAAGTTCAGTAGCACAGGTTTTGAGAACAAGTGGAGAATACCATTGGGACCTGGAGCTTTCTTAGCATCAAGATTCGCCAAAATCCTTCTGACATCCTTTTGATGGAAGACAACAGGAGGTATTGAATGGAGTGTATTGGGAATGGTGGAATGTGTTTTACCAAGATCATTAATACAGGAGTTGGAAGAAAAATGGGATGCTAGCAGATCAGCTTTAACCTTGACTGAAGTGACAACAGAACCATCTGGTTTTGAGCTAATTGGTCTATAATTTACAATTTCTGATTTATCTCCTTTCTTGTGCAGCAAAATTATGATTGCATCATTCCACTCATTAGGTGTCACTCCTTTCCTACTGTATTTTGTGAAGAGTCTTGCCAGTTTCTGTGTCATGTCTCTTCCTCCTAATTTTAACAACTCTATGTAACTTCATCTTCCACCAGGGCTTTGATTCTTCAATGCATGTTCTACCTAATCAGGAAGGATAGTATTAGTAACGGCCGCATGGTGCAAGAAAGCCTATGGCTTATTCTGCACCAGCCAAAAAAAAAAAAAAGATAAAAATAAATAAATAAAATAAATAACTAAATAATAATAATTAATAAATTAAAAAAATAAAATAAGAAATAAATAAAAAGGAAATTAAACCTATCATCCTATGTGCTTCCCTTACCCCAAAGTACTATCCAGATGACCTTTGAATTTCCCCAAACTGTCGGCCTCTACCACCCATGAAGGCAACTTATTCCAGTAATTTATAACTCGCTGACTAAAATAAAACTTCCTGCAGTCCAATCTAAACATTTCCCCCTGTAACTTGAATTTATGTCCCCTAGTTCTAGCATCATTTATAATCTTGAAAATTTTGTCCTCATTCATTTTACTGATGCCTCTCAGAGCCTTAAACACCTCAATCAAATCTCCTCTAAGGTGTCTTAGTTTCCAAACTCTGCAACCCACATATTCGAAGTCTTTCTTCATAAGGACGCCCTTTTGCCGATCTCACCAGGCGAGTTACCCTTCTTTGCACCCTTTCAAGAAGCTCGATGTCTTTTTTTAGGTGCAGTCTCCATACTTGAACACAGTATTCCAAGTGTGGTCTAACATAAGCCTTATATAACGGGATTATCACGTCCCTATCTCTACTTGCAAAAGTTCGATAGATCGTCGATAGGACACCATGGGCCTTCCTTGCAACCTGTTTACAATGCTCAGAGAATTTCATGTCTGACAGTATTGTAACACCCAAGTCCCTTTCCTCCAGTACTGGGTTTAGTTGAACTCCACCAAGTGAATAAGTTATTTTGGGATTACTGTTTCCCAGGTGTAATACGTTACACTTTGTTGGATTAAAGCATAGCTGCCATTTTTCTGACCATTCCTGAAGTCTATCTAGGATATTGGGTATATCGTATGTGTTGCTAATTTGTGATCCATCTTTCTCACTGCTGGCATTATTATTAATAGCCATATGGTGCAAGGAAGCCTGAGGCTTATGCAGCACCAGCCAAAAGAAAAAAAATTCTGAATTACTCTGAAAGAGAGAGAGAGGTCAGAAGTAGAAGGGAATCACCAAGAAAGAGAAGAATGATGATATCCAGCTCAGGAGACCCTGGGTGTGCCAAGCCCATACTCACCAGATGTGAACCCTGGGCTGGGGGCATTATTCCCTTGCTCCTTATATAATTCTTTATAGTAGTCTTCTGCTATTTGAATTATGCCTTCTCTGCTATTTATAAGTACACCATTGCTATTCTTCATTTTCAATATCATTTGTCTTTCTGTATTACTACTCATGGCTGCTGGTTTAAGTCCTTTGTTTTCCCTTAATGCTTGTTTATTTTTCTTGTGTTAAACCTTCTTGTGTCCTCTTTCAGTCCCTCTTTAATGGCTTTGCATAATTCTGTATACTTAATTTTGTCCTTGTCAGTGTTTATCTTGCTCTTCATTTGTCATCTTCGATTCATCATAACAAGTGTTTTTTGACTAATTTTTTCTTCTTTGGATTTCTTTTTACCTATAGTTTTCTTTGGTTTTATCACTTTCAGAAAGTTGCTGTATTCCTCAACAATATCTTGGTCCTGAAAGGTCTGCAGAATTTCAAACTTTAAGTTCCAGTATATACTGCTTTTTCTCCTCTTCTGTTATCTCAAACACCTTCGTATTATTTACTCAAGTCCAGTTTTTTCCTTTCTTTTCTTACATCAAGTGTGCATCTTACCATTCTGTGATCACCTCCAACACTTACCTTGTTCAGGATGGTAACATCTTCCACAATATATCTTCTGTTAGTGAGGATGAAGTCTATTTCATTAGTTGTTAATGCATTTGGGCTCTTCTGTGTCCCCTTTCTGTTTGCCCTTTTCTAGAAAAAAGGGTTCATTCCAAACCAATTCCAAATTTTCCTATAGTTCCCCTTTATGTGCTGTTTTGTCTCTTTCCAACCTTAGTATTGAAGTCCCCAATAATAATGGTGTAGTGAGTTTTCTGTTCATCTGGAAGTCTCTCAATTTCAGTGTACAGTTGTTCAACCTCTTCATCATCATGGCTCAGCATTGGTGCATAAATCATTATAATCTTTAGTTTGCACCTCTTAGAAATCCTGAGAAGCAAAGAAGAAATACAACAGTTGTAATATAGCTAAAGCTATCTGTCTTGAGTGTTGTCACTAGATATCACCTGCTATCTGATAAGTGATCAGTTAGTCCTGAAACAGACTATCATAGCAGCCTCTTCTCAAACAAAATAGTCAAACTTTTGGCAAGGCCATTTGTTTGAAAGTAGGGCAACACCAGGCAACTCATTACAAAGGCAAGTTTGTCCTGCTGTGAGAATTAGAACCACTGTATCAATGCAGTTTAAATAAATAAATATATATATATATATATATATATATATATATAGAGAGAGAGAGAGAGAGAGATATTGAAAATGCTCAGTGTGAACACAGCTTGAAATATGAATTCTTCATTAAATATGTGGTTAATCTCTTCCATAAACAGCAACTTGCTGCTGCATACAAACAATAGATTTAATTCTCCACAACCAAGGATTTTATTGCCACCATTATAACTAGCTATACAGTCTGTCAGTGCAAGGAGAAAAACAACATGTGGCTCAAGGTTCCCATTCCATACTAATGCTATGGAAAAGAAGTGTTATGGAAAATGGCAGCAAAAATGAAACTTTGCAATCTTTGTTATTAGATGTGAGAAATTGACTGAGCTTCTCTTCACAGTACAATAAAAGCAAAATATCATGTAACCTGATAAGATTGCATTATTATAATAATTACTCCTCCATTTGCTGTGACTGTTTAACTGCCATTTATTTATATTTTGTTTAAATATCTGCAGATGTAAATAAGTTCAGTTGTTAGTCCATAATATTCATCAAAATGTGCCTCTCTAAAACGACACAACCACTAGATATACCCTCTAAAATCTGCAATATTTTAAAATCTGGCACCTCTCAATTCCTGAGGGTGCTGGATTTCAAAAAGTTTACTCTGTGCATGCGTGCATGCATATGCGCATACTTAGCTTGCTCTCTTTTCATTTGTATGTTGCAGTGAGTCCATGGTTTGGTTTCTGTTATATTTTTCCTTTATGTGGTATTTTGGCCATATAAAAGTTGCAGTCATTCAAACAAGTTACATTTGTTTGTGGTTGGTTTTCAAATACTGCTTGTCGGTTATAGCTCTAACAGTTTTTTTGTACCACTGGATTATTATTATGATATTTCACTATTTTAGAGCACAGCTAACCTTGTTGATTTGTAGTCCTATATTCATTATTTTTTTTTTCTCTTCCACATTGGGCATTTTTTATTATTTATTTTTTAAATAAATTTTTCCATGTGTAAGAAATAATTTTAAAATAATTTTCCATATAGAAGAAATAATTTGTAATTCCTACATGGGTGAACTTTGCTTTAAGATTTTTCAGCTATATTTCCTGACTGGTTAATGTCAACAAAAATGTTTATCACATTTTACCCCCCTCTTACAGAAAAGGTGGGTGGAGTAAGGTATAATTTTTACTTGATATCACAGCATATCAGGTTCCACTGTGATGGATTCCTGTGCTTTTAACATAGTCTTGTTGTTTCTTTCGTGATATGTTGTACCTCTCTTTGGACTTTAACTATTCATTGCTACATTCATGTATTGTATTGTATATACAGGGTGTCTCAAAAATATTGGTACAGTCAGTCCTTGTATAACACGTGTTTACACTACACGAATTCGATCATACATGATTTATAAATAGGGGAACAACATCTTATATAACACGAACCGAATTTGCTTATGCATGATTCGCCTTTGTGTTTACAAGAAATAGCAGTCCAATGCGGAATCACCCCAACTGAATGCAACACGATAGGAATGAAGAAAAGATTCTGAAAATGTATTTGTTTTTTATATCAGTGAAGGGGAAACACATTTCACCATAACAACGTAAAAACCAACAATTCCAGCTATCGGTATAATCGCAAATGCAATTAGATCGAGTTTACTACCAGTTTATAACAGATTCCACTAGCAGAAACGCAACTGGAAATTGTTTTTGTTTTATGGTAGTAACCCCTAGAAATGTGCATTAGTAAAATGTGAGGTGTTAATAGTGTATCTCTGCCTTTACGGTGTTGTTTATTCAGCTGCTACACGTGCGCAGCTTTGTTTATGTGTATCAAGCATGCCTCCTAGTTTTCTAATTGTGCTTTATTCCCTAAAAATGTGAAAAGGAAGTGTCCTGGTGAAGACACTGCAGATACAGAGAGAAAAAGAAAAGCAATATCGATAAACAGAGGCGATCTAGGTCAAAAATTCTTACCCGGGAAAATTTATAGTGGCCTCATACTATTGGTTTATGGCCAAAATCACACCGGCCACCGGGGTTTCCCCGGTAAGGCTTATGGCCAGTCCACCGCTATCGATAGAGAAAAAATATGAAATTGTGAAACGCTTTGAGCGAAATGAAAGACCATGTGATATTGTACGTGCTACAGGCCTAAATGAGGTAATGCCGAGAATTACAAAGAATGCAGAGAAAATAAAAACTTTCATAGCAGGAACAACTCAAAGTGTAATTAAAATCCATTAGATTAAGAAAAAGAATTGGAAGAGATGGAACGGCTGTCATCTGTTTGGATAGAAAAATCAAACAAAAAACAAGTTTGCTTATGATAGAAGCAAAAGCATTAGCAATATTTTATTACGTAATAAAATACATAAGTATTTTATTATGATTATTTATTGTGTTTGGTAATGTTTTGGTTACAAATCTTGGGTGGTCAGCACCTAACCCTATTTTTCCAATAGGGCCTGTTGTTTATATTGCACAATTTTGCATTGCATGAGGGTTTCTAGGAACACAACTATCGTGTTATACTAGGACTGACTGTACAAACGTTTAGGGGAAGTAGGTAACATCTAAAGGAATGTGAATCGCATAGGAACCCATAACCGGAAACGTCATGGGAAAGTAGTAGCAGAGGCACAAGAAGCAGAAATGACACAAGACAGTAATTAGTGGCAAACACTTATTTGACATAATATTAACAATGGAGTACGAGATGGATGCATTTCATGATGTTACAATAGATGCTCGAAGGTTCCACCATGAGACGCGATGCATGCGTGACACCGACGCAGCATGGATTGGCAGACACAGTCGAACACACCTGGAGTTTCTTTGACAGTAGCAGCAGCACAGACGAGTGCTTTCCTTTCTTAAAATAGACAATCTTTACTAATTTTGTGTAGAGAAAAACGATTATGACTTCAGAAATTTTTTATTAGCTCTAGTTTTTGAGATACGGTACTTTCGCTATTGTCTAAGAATATAGTAATTTCAGTAGTGGTCAGAGTGAAAATGATATTAAAACAAACAATCTCATATTTACATTTTCTTGATACATCATAAATCACAGTTGTTTTTAATTAAAACATAAAAATACAAGAACACAAGAAAACTGCACAGGAACCGAAAGTACTTTCTCAAAATGTGGCCTATTCATGGCAGCACCTTCTTTACACTTGTTGCTTGTATTCCACTTCTGGGGGCATCTCTTGTTACTGTCCAACAGTAGTCAGCAAGCATAAAGTGTTCCACCTACTCTGATATCTTCTTTCCATTGCTGAAATATTTTGGTGGAATCACTCACCGTGCTCGTCACAGTTGTCAGGGAAGAAGTCCAGATGAGTCAAGAAAGTGGATTTTCAGTGACATGTTGCAGCATAACTGATTACACTTTTCTAGAAGGTTGTTCACAGTCTCAACAGTTTCCAGCTCTTCGGTTTCCCAGGAAGCCATGCACAACACTTTTAAAGGCTTCCCAAGCTGCGTTCTCATTACCCTTGAGGACTCACTCAAGGTTTTCATCCTTTAAAAGTTCACGAATTTGCAGACCAAGAAAGATTCCTTCCTTAAGCTTAGCATCACTCAGTGGAAAATTGTCCTCTCAGGTACTTGAAAGCTTCTCCATCCTGGTTCATCCCCTTAACAAAGCTCTTCATGAGTCCCCAGTTTGATGTGTAAAGGGGACAGAAGAATTTTGCTTCGATCAACCAAAGGATTGTGCTGGAGATTTTTTTTCCCCAGGGCGCAGATTTTCCCTTAGAGGCCAGCCTTTTCTCCTATAGTGTGAGGACCTAACATGACTGTCCCACTCACACAGGAAACAGCAGTACTTTGTGTATCCCAACTGCATTCCCAGCAGTACTGCAATCACCTTCAGATCTCCACAGATCTGCTATTGCTTCCAGAATTAATTTCATATTCTCATATGTCTCCTTCGTGTGGACAGCATGGCCTAGAGGAATTGAAGAAAGAGCTTTGCCATTGTGGAGCAAAACAGCTTTTAAACTTAGCTTTGATGAGTCTATGAATAGACTCCAGTCCTATGGGTTGTGCTCCACATTCAAAGCTGTCATCAAACCATTGACATCACAGCAGGAAACAAGGTTGTTTTCACTTTTAAAATACGGAGTTAAAGCATTCTGCCTGCTCCTGTACATGAGACATCTTGACATTTGGTTGCAGAAGATTCCACTGTTGGAACCTTGATCCCAGAAGCTCTGCTTTATCTTTCGATAGATCTAGGTCTTGAATTAGATCACTTAGTTCACCTTGAGTGATTCGTGTGACTCACTCGGTGACTCAGGTTCTGCCACAAAAATCAGGATCCTATGATGTTGAAGGCCCAGGTTGACCATCATTCCTCAACACTGACCCCATCTTCAGACTCCAAAGTATACTCTTCTGGAGGGTGAGGTACAGGCAGACCATCCTTCCATGTGCCACTGGTCGGATGGCTGAAGGGATGTTGGGGTATTCCACAGTCCACGTCTTTTATTTTGACATGTCATGCTGAAGAGTAGGCACGATGCAGAAATAACAGTCATTTCCATGATTTGATGGCTCCCTCTAAATCACTGGGATGGCAAAAGGCATTGAACGTCCTTTGTTATTCAACCATCCACAGAGATTTAGCATTAGTAGAGGCATACAATGCAAGAAAGAAATCATCCCCTCCCATTTTATCCCTTCATTCATTCCAAATGCCTGTCCAGCTCAGCCTTAAATTTATTTAGGCTATTAGCTTCCACAACAAAAGGTGGAAATCTGTTCCACTAATCAACTACCCACTGGCTAAAGGCAAATTTCTGCACATCTATTCTACAACTGTCTTTTCTCCATTTGAATCTGTGCCCCCTCAAGTTCTTAATCTGAGCAAGAGGAGGAATCTCATCAGCATTCAGTTTGCTCAAACCATTCAAGGCCTTATACACCTCAATCAGATCACCTCACAGGTGGCTACTCTCCAGGCACTGCAATTTGCAGAATTTAAGTCTTTCTTGGTAAGAGCATCCCTTTGTTCCCCTTCACCAATCCTTGTTGCCCTTCTTTGTACTCTTTCTAGCAACACTACATCATTCCTAAAATGAGACCTCCAGACCTGTACACAGTACTCTAGGTGTGGCCTGACCATTGCCTTGTATAACGGGATTATCACCTCTCTGTCCCTGCTAGAAAAATTCCTATGTATCATTGACAAGACTCCATGACCTGTCCTGGCAGCCTGTCTGCACTACTCAGCGAACTTAATATTTGGCTGCACAATTACCCCCAGGTCTTTTTCACTTTCCACTTCCCTGAGTGTAGTACCACCCAGTTGGTATGTTTCTCTTTGGTTATTGCTACCCATATGCAGTACTTTGCATTTGCCAATGTTAAACTCCAGTTGTCACTTCTCAGCCCATTTTCCCACCTTATCTAGATCCAGTTGGAGTAGCATACTGTCATTAACAACCCTGCCAACCTTTGTATCATCTGCAAACTTGGACATTAAACCTGATATACCTTCATCAATATCGTTGATAAATATACAAAACAACAGTGGGCCTAGCACCAAACCCTGGGGAACTCCACCAATAACGTTTGTCCATGAAGAGCAAACACTTTTTGCAGAAAATTGAGGTGCCGAGTGTTTGTTTCATCCCCTACCTTACAGCCAAAATAATGATAGTAGGCTGTCTTCACAAGTGGAGCCAATTGTGAGTGGGAAATGTCACATCACCGCACACATAACAAAAATTGTCAGCACGTGGCATCCACAGCCAGGATGCCACATTTACATGGCATCCTGGCTTTTTACATAATTTTTGTCCATAAACCTGAAAAAAAAAAAAAAAAAAAAAAAAATGAAGATAACTTGCAAGGTAAATGATACACAGAAATAATAATAAAAAAAAAACAACATGGCGTATTAGTTCCTGTTTCAGTGTTACCAACCTATCTATTCTCTAGACTCAAATTCCCTAGTATTCACCAATATTCCCTTAAATCATAAGAGGGACTATATTGTGGAATCGAGAGCTAACTAAGAGTTTTAAATGTTATATTCTTTTTTTCTCATGCTGAAATTAAGAAGAATTGACTATTTTCAAGCCAGAAACGTTTTTGGTGTTGACCAGTGTAATAAACCGTATTTTCCTTTGATAAATTTTATGGTTTAAATTTTAAAACAAACAGCCTATACATGCTGTATGCATATGCCCATACAGGTATAACCATTTATTCATACTACAAACATTTAATATTCTTTTATGTAATTCTGTAGGAGTATAATTTATATTAGAATTGTTTTACTGAGTTTCTAAACTGTAAATTTATAACAATACGAACATGCATTTGTACCATAACTGTATAACATAAACAATCTTATATCATAGTAAGCAATACTATCTTGGAAATTGTGTAGCATTATTACTATACTTATGTATCTCAGTTTAGTGTGGTATTTTTAATTTAAATGTCAGCTAAAATTATCCTTCAGATGAGAGCAGTAAAACAGAGCTAAAACAAAGTAGCAGTAATGCTTTTGCTTGGGGAAAACTGCTGAGGACAGTTCTGAAAATCATGGTTTTATTCAGTGCACTATTTGTTGTTTATTTATGAAGTCATCTGTAGCATGTGCTTGTTAGTACAGCAGGTCCCCATTATAAGCGGTTCGCTTTACGCTGATTCACTATAATGCTGTTCTTATATTATAACCCGTATCTGACTATAACGCTGTCACAGATCACTATAACGCTCTTTTACAGATTGCATTTTTGGCATATTTAACGAAATAGTTTCATTTGATGGAGTTTATTGCTTGAAAATGAATATAAAAATACGGTTAAAATGTTTCACACGCCGACTTGAGAAATTTTCCCATGCTCAGTGAAATTTTCTCGCACGCTAATTTAATTGCAATACAGTGACTTGCTACGTAGTTCCGAGATCAACATTTTAAAAAATGATCAAGTATATTGCTTGTAATATTTGCGTTATATGCATTTATCCGAAGTCTAGTCATCACTCAGTACAGACATTGTGCATAATGGACAGTTTACTTGAACATCGTATCATAATTAATGCAACCAATGCAGTTACATTTTCGAAGAGTTAATAATGGCCGATAAGAATGAAAAATTTATAGTTTTAAAATTTATATTTCTTACATTTATAGTACGAAGACTATAAAATGTAAGAAAAAGACTGAATTTGAAAATTAAATTATGTTTTGAAGCGAATCGATTCTGGTCAAAGACAAGCGGATGTGTGTCATAATTTAACTTGCAAGTTTAACTGTAAGAACAATTATAAAAAAAATAAAGAATTAATTTTAGCATCGGGAAAGATAGCTGTTCCACTGCAAGCAACTAGGGCTAGGCTGGCTATTAGGATTGAAATGGAAAGACTTTTAACTAATTTTATTGAAGATAATATTAAATGCAGAATTCAGTTAAGTTAAATATTATTAAAAAAAAAAAAGAGAGAGAGAGAGAGAGAGATTAGCTTATACGATGATCTGAAGAAAACTCACCTAAAAAAAAAAATTTAAATCCAAGGAGAAGCCGCAAGTGCAGATCAAGGAGCCAAAATTTTCAAAAAAGAACTTGTTAAAATTATTGAAGAGGGGTATTATGTGTTATACTTCTTAACAAGTTTTTAACATAGATGAAGCAGGACTTTTGTGGAAACGAATGCCTAAAAGAAGTTTCATATTGAAAGAAGAAAAAAAACATGCCAGGTTTTCAAAGTGGGGAAGGATCTTTGTTGAGTGGTAACACTGCGGGGGGATTTTAAATTAATACCCCTTTTAATTTATTTGGAAGAGGACCAAAGTTCAACCCAAAATCGACACATTTTTCATGATTAAATTCATCAATTAAATTAAATCAATTTAGATCAATTAAAGTCATGATTTTAATTGGAATTTTAAGTTTGATACGTAAGTAGTTACCACATAATTATATACGTATGTAATGCAGAATATTTATATGTACAAATATTTGAATATTAAATATTTTGACCAACATTTGTGCATCTTTTCACTACCGTTTATTATTGATTTGGAAATATCCTACGGCACTGACCGCAACTCACAAATACATATGTTACCTTATGGGAATGCGTTGCTCGCTTAGTGCGGATTCACTTAGCGCTCTGTTTTTTTTCTGGAACGAATTATCAGCGTTAAGCAGGGGTCACCTGTATAGTAATTGTCAAATAATGCATGGAAGCCACAGACTTTTGCTGCACTGGCAAAAAAAAAAAACCAAGTACATAAGCAAATGCAAATTATACGCTTCCCTCCTCACACAGATAAGTGTATCCAGTTGACCTTTAAATTCACACTGTCAGTCTCAACTGCCTCCAAGGGCCACTTATTCCAGTAATTAATGGCTCACTGGCTAAAAGAAAACTTACAATCTAATCTGCCCTGTAATTTGAATTTATATAATTTGAATAAGCCCTGTAATTTGAATTTATGACCCCTAGTTCTGGAATTCCTTATAACAGCAAGAATTCCACCTTCATTCATTTTATTAATCCCTCTCAAAGCCTTATAAACCTCAATCAGGCCCTAACCTCTGAGGTGCCTGGTTGCAATGCTCTGTAGCTCACATAATTGGAGACTTTCCTCATACGGTTTTCCTTTTGATGATCTCACCATTGAAGTTGCCCTGCCTTTGAATCCTTTCAAGAAGCTCAATGTCTTTTTTCGGATGAGGTCTCCACACTTGAACACAATATTCGAAATGTGGTCTTACAATTGCCTTATACAGTGAGATCATGACCTCCCTATCTCTACAGGATAGCGTTCAATAAATCATCGATAGGATAACATGGGCTTTCCTAGTTGCCTGTTTGCACTATTCAGAAAACTTCATATCTGCCTGTATTGTAAGTCTCAGATCCAGTTCCTCCTCCACTTGTTTTTAATTCAATCCCAACAAGTCAATAATTTCTTTGTGGGTTACTATTCCCCAAGTGTAAGACCTTAAATTTAGCACATTAAAACAGAGTTCCCACTTCTCTGACTATCTTTGAAGTCAGTTCAAGTCATATTGAAGAAGCTCTGCTTGGCACTGATCATTAATGACTCTGCCAATATTTACGTATTCTACAAGTTTTGACACCACGCCTTCTATTCCTTCGTCAATATCACTTATGAAAATGAGAAACACGTTGGTCCAAAAACTGATCCTTGAGGGATCCCCCACTCCTGACATTACACCTGTCTGAAGAATATCCAATAATCACAATCCTCTGCCTTCTGTCCTGCTGCCAAGAAGGAAATCCATCTTAGAATCTCACCAGTAATCCCAACTTGTTCAAGCTTATACAGTAACCTCTCGTGAGGGACTGAGTTAAATGTTTTACTAAAATCCAAATAAACTGTGTGTTTATTTGAATTTTAGATTATTTCAAAATAGCCTACTAAGTTAAGCATAATTTACCCTTAACAAAGCGATGTTGTGTGTCCTTCAGAATGCTGTATCCATCTAAATGTCCCTGAATTGCACCCTTAATCACAGACTAAGATTTTTCGTATGAAGTCAGACTAATGGTGAGTCAGTTTGGTGTGACAAGCACTGGGAAAGCAAAATTGAGAGTGTGTTGTAGGCCAAATGACTGTGATGAGTACAATAAACAACTGTACAGAGAAATAGAGTAGGCCAGTAAATAAGATTGTCTTATAATGGGGGATTTTAACTTCCCAGATATAGGCTGGAATTTGTGAGTTGGTCACTCGCACACTAGCAAGACTTTTGTTGATTTATTGGATGATTGTTTTCTACAGCAGCAGCATGTTTGAGAGGCAACCAGGGAGAGTGATATTCGTGAACTGATTATCAGCAGTGATTATTCATGTGTTAAGAATCTAAAGATAGAGAAACCACTAGGTGGCAGTGATTACAGTGTACTAATGTGGGATTTACTCAAAGATGTATCTACCATCAGGTACAAAGGGAAGGATTTTTGCTTTCATAAAGGTGATTACAGTGGTCTCAGACAGTTTTTAAATTCTATACAATCGGACCAACTAATGATGTTACAAATATTAAATTCTAAATGGGATAAATGGGAGCATTCAAGAAATTAATCTTGGAAGCCTAGCAGCTTCCAAGATTAAAATGGTATATCTGATTCCAAGGTGTGCCTACACATCTTCAGAGCATTAAAAGTGGTATATTTTTTTCTTGTTAAACTGTAACCCAAAATGAAATAATTAGTTTATTTTTGGGGAGAAGGTGTTGCACATATTCATTTATCATTTTGGAGAGTCTGAGTATAGCAATGTTTGAAAACCACTGAAATATACACTGTAATTCACATTCACTGCACTAAACGTGAAGTCAGAGTAGCTAAAGAATAAAATAAAATAAAACCAAACTAAATTAGAAATAAAAGCACATTTTCTGGGAAATTGCAAAAGATGAAAAAATACAATAAATCTGACAGCAAAACCATAAAGTTGGAAAATAACTTATGCAAAATAATTACCATGTCACTTAACGAACATGTGTAATAGTTTATATATAATGAATAATGTGTAAAATTTATAAATATAAAATAAGGGATCAAAAATAATGCAAAACATTCATCCAAGAAATTTCAAATAAGATTAACTTACATCATCAGATTTCACAAGATATGGATTCCAGAGGTAGCCTGCTGCTATGCATCTAACCTTTTCCACCTTTTCTACAGCATCATGACCTACCTGGTTGACAAACACTGACCACTGATGTCTGCTTGTCTGCAAAAATGTAAATTATCATTTGTACTTTAAAAACATAAGTCACAGTAGGTCCAACCTTAGAAACTTTTGGTGATGGGGAGTCAAGTGCAAAGACATTGAAAGGGTCTACACTAAAAGATATTTCTGATGATATGAAGGAACACATATAAATAATGAAAATTATGTTAATATGATAAAGATTGGGGGGCATTACAGCAATACACAACCCCCTCCATTACATATGACAAAGTGGCATAACATAATTTTATATGAAATTTTTGTCACAATATTCAAGTGCAAATATAGTTACTCTATCCTCCAAAATGTATTTTGGCACCTCAAAGTTTTCACAATAAATTGGACCTTCCAAGATAAACAAGCACCTCAGATCGGTATATAAGGAAGGTACGCAAACTACACAAGTTAACAGTTCTAGCTGTGGCACAGAGCTGAGGTGAAAACATCATTAATGGTGTGTCAATTTGCAGAACTGCTGACAGCCTAGACATCCCATATTGACAAGCAGAAGCATGGTGTTACGACCATCCAGCAATGCATAAGAAAGGTAGCATGACAATTTAAACATACAGAGCTCCACATTCTTGGTTTACTTGGGATGTGTGGCAGCATATAAACCAAACTTCACCAATCACAATCAGTGGTCTCATGTAGTGTAACAGATAAAGTAACTGATTCACAACAGTGAAAATCAGTTCTATGGAGTGAAGAATCTTGCTACTACCTGTTCCAATCAGATAGACAGGTGTGAATGTGACAGATGCCCAAAGAACATATGCAGTCTTCTGAACTTCATTGTTGTCAAAAATGAAGTTTGAAAGAGGTGGTGGTATAGTGTGGGACTGTCTCTCATGGTAATACCACCTAGGACCTTTGGTGGCTGTGTGGGAAAACCATGAATGCTGACACTAACCTTAATATTTGGAGAATTCCATGATCTCTATGTAGAACTTTGGTATAGACCCATGTTAGTGAATTTGAAAGTGTCTGCAATTCTGCCCAGACACGATAGGAGGGAGTATATGATGAGAGCCCTGCGATCAATTCGGCCCTGGAAAGATTGTGCAAGGCTCAAGGGGTAGAATTTTTTTCAGCCTGGTCTGTACTTGTTAACAGGAGAGACTGCTTCTACAGGGATGGGATACACTTAAATAGAAACGGCCCAAGAATGTTTGCTGATGCTATCGAGGCAGTGTTAGGTGGGACGGAAAACTGCTAGATTTGTGGGGGGGGGTACAAGGACTAATAGATTAACAGTAGCCATTGGCAGAGGTGAAAGTGATTCTTGCACTGCTTCTATTGGAATGAGCAGCAGCCTGGAAAATAAGATGCAGGATATTTCAGAGAATGCTGGGAAACATTGGGGTACAAGTAAACACATAGGTTGTGTTAGGGGAGCTAAGAAAAAGAATAGGTGCATGCATACTTGCGTGTACAACAATGATAGGAGTTTAGTAAATAAATTTGATGAATTTGAGGTATTGCTCAAAACATCAAAGGCACATATTGTTGGGATTTCAGAGATGTGGTGTCACACAGATATAAGGAGTGCAGAACTGGAATTTGGGGAGAACAATGTCTACAGAAAGGATAGAAAGGGAGGAGGGGTTATGCTATTAGTTAAGAAATACATAAAATCCAAGGAAGTGAAGCCAGTCGACATCGCTGGACAGTGCAGTGTCGAGTCAGTTTGGTGTGACATAAGCATTGGGAGATCAAAATTGAGAGTAGGAGTGTGCTATAGGCCTAATGACTCTGATGGGTATAATAAGAAACTGTACAGGGAAATAGAGTGGGCCAGTAAATTAGAGTCTTATAATGGGAGATTTTAATTTTCCGGATATTGAATGGAATTTGTGGGTTGGTCACTCACACACTAGCAAGGCTTTTGTTGATTTATTGGATGATTGATTGCTTTCTACATCAGCATGTTCGAGAGGCAAATAAAGGGAGTAATACTCTTGATTTGATTATCAGTAGTGATTCTTCATGCATTAAGAATCTGCAGATAAATGAACCACTAGGTGGTAGTGATCACAGTGTGCTGAAGTAGGACTTACTCAAAGAGGTAACTACCATTAGGGGTAAAGGGAAGGGTTATTGCTTTTGTAAAGGCAACTATGATGAACTGAGACAGTATTTAAATTCTATACAGTGGGACCAACTGATGATGTTACCAACAGCAAATTCAAAATGGGAAGCATTCAAAGAACTTATCTTGGAAGCTACTAGGCTTTACATACCAACTAAGAAATATTGTTCAGGGTTTAGGCCTAAATGGATGTCAGATGAACGAATGAGACATATGGCAGAGAAGAAAATGCATGGGATACATACAAATTAACACGTGACACAGAAGCCTACGATAGATACAAGTTGATCTGTAACCAAGTTACAAAGGAGGTTAGGCAGGCGAAGGCAGATTACGAGAAATCTTTGGCAAGGATGCAAAGAAAAACAACAAAGAGTTCTTTACTTATGTAAACTCTAGAAGGAAGGGGATGAATCAGATTGGCCCACTTGATATCGATGGGTCAACTGTTGATGATCCTGCTCAGGTAGCTAACAAACTAAATGAATATTTTGCATTGACATTCGCCGACCAGGCTAGCCGAGTGGGTAAAGTACCTGCCCGGCAACCCAAAGGTCCCGGGTTTGATTCCCGGCATGGGCTTGGATCAAAGTACTGCAAAAACCTTGGGAGGTGCAATATGGCCAAAGAAGCCGATGCACCAACAACTACCAAATCAAAAAAAAAAAAAAAAAAAGCATTGACATTTACACATGAGGAGTTATTCGGCGAGGGGAATGCCAGAAGTGTATTCAACTCTGGCAGTAAGCTAGAGATCTTGTAATAACTGGGAGTAAAGTGGAGGAGAAATTGTTGAAGATAAACACAAGAAAGGCACCTGGGGTGGATGGGATCTATCCAGTTATATTAAAGGAGACAGCAAAGGAAGTAAGCAAACCCTTAGCCATAATTATGAGAGCTTCTTTGGACTCAGGGGAGGTACCCATGGACTGGAGATGTGCAAATGTGACCAATTCACAAAGGAGGATCAAAGGCTGATACAAGTAATTATAGACCTGTGAGTTTAACTTCTGTTCCCGGAAAATTGAGGCACTGGTTAAAGAAGCACTGCAGGATCATTTAGACAAGATTTCAGTTATAGCTCGGACACAGCATGGTTTTGTTAAGGGGAAGTCTTGCCTGACCAATTTGATTGGATACTATGATGCAGTCACAAAAGAACTGGATGCAGGGAATAACTTTGATATTATATACTTGGATCTTAGAAAGGCTTTTGATACTGTTCCACATGGAAGACTGCTGCACAAATTGGAGCAGTGCGGCACTGGAGGCAAATTGCTGCTGTGGATAAAGCGGTGGTTGAGGGAGAGAAGACAGAGTGGTAATCAATGGACACTGCTCATCGAGGACTAATGTTATTAGTGGAGTCCCTCAGGGCTCAGTATTGGGTCCATTATTGTTTTCTGTATTTATAAATGATATTGATGATGGTATATCAAGCTTAATGACCAAGTCTGCAGACGATACGAAGGTTGGCAGGGTTGTCAAGGACACTACTGACACTATGCTGCTGCAACACGATCTGGAAAGGTTGAGCAGATGGGCTGAGAGGTGGCAAATGAAGTTTAACATTGACAAATGTAAAGTACTACATATGGGAAACAGCAACCCCAGAGCAACGTATCAACACTGTGGTACTACACTGACAGTGGTAGAGAATGAAAGTGATCTGGGGGTGGTTGTGCAGGCAGATATGAAGTTCTGTGAGCAGTGCAGACAGGCTGCAAGAGTAGCTCATGGTGTATTGTCAATGATATATAGGAATTTTTCTAGCAGGGATAAGGAGGTGATTATTCCCTTATATAAGGCAATGGTCAGGCCACACCTAGAGTACTGTATACATGTCTGGAGGCGTCATTTCAAGGATGTAGAGCTGCTGGAACGAGTACAGAGAAGGGCAACAAGATTAGTGAATGGAACAAAGGGGTACTCTTACAAAGAAAGGCTTAAGTTTTGCAAATTACAGTGTCTGGAGACTAGGCACCAGCGAGGCGATCTGATAGAGGTGTATGAAGCCTTGAATGGTTTGAGCATGCTCAATGCTGATGGGATTCTTCCTCTTGCTCAGAATAATCACCTGAGAGGGCATAAATTCAAATTGAGGAAAGGCAGATGTAGGATAGACGTGAGGAAATTTGCCTTTAGCCAGTGGGTGGTTGGTTGGTGGAACAGACTTCCATCCCTTGTTGTGGAAGTTGATAGCCTAAATAAATTTAAGGCTCAGCTGGACAGGTATTTCAAATGAGGACTCATTTGAGGCTCAGCTGGACAGGTATTTCAACACAGAGGGGTGAAGTGGAAATGGTAATTATTTATTTATTTATTTTTTTTTTGGCTGATGCTGCATAAGCTTGCTTTCTTGCATCAAATGCCTCTACTAATGCTAATTTCAACAGGATGATGTCCCATGCCATAGTGACAGTACTGTTCAAGAATGGTTCATGGATATAAATGTATACAAGTTGAAATGGCTGGCATAAAGTCCCAATTTGAACCCTATGGGGATGAGGGTCAGACTAGCACATCCCACCTTGGTAGCTCAACCAATCACTGTTCTGTAAGAGAAATGGATGATTATACCCTCTGCAATCTAGCATTCATTGGTGAAAAGCATACTCAAGAGGATAGAATGTGTCATAGCAGCCAAAGAGAGAGACTGACATGCTACCAAAGTGAACAGCAGTGGTGTCAATGTAAAACCAACATGCCCGGATTCTTTTTTGGAAGGTAGTTTCTATTGGCAATTGTGCAATCAGCCACTTTCGGAAACATTTGTTTATTTTTATATAGCTATTCTATGATAAATTAATTTCTTGTCATGTCAAGTTATTGGTGTACCAAAATCACTCATCTCCACTTGTTACTTGATTTCTCATTTCTTAGCATAAAGGCATTTCCATAAAGACGTAACATAATAAAAGTAAAAATGCAATGTAACAATATATAAAGCCCTGGCTTCAAGTTACGAAGGGAGTTGTGTATTGGCTGCTAATTTTACTTACACAATAAAGAGTTCTAATACTAACATTTTCTTGTTCTTTATATAATAATAATAAGATTCTTTATTAACATAAATCGTATACATCGGCGAATCCTTATATAGATAACCAGAGTAATCTTACAATACCTTGTTTATACAAGTGAACAAACACAGAAATAAACAGTTACACTACATTACAAAGTTAAGTTACATAAAATAACAAATAAAGATAAACAAAAAAAAAAAGAAAAAAAAAAGAGAAGTAATAATATTTAAAATGAAAAAGGGCTACAAGCTGGGCAGAACATATGAAATTGGCAGATTAGGACTAGCACTTACACAACTGTCCTTTACAAACAGAAAGATAGGACTAGAAAGATATGACTTTTTCAATAGACCATAGGTTGATGTCGACATTGAGAGTGTTGAGTCACATGAAGTATGACGTATTTTCGGGTCTAACGGCACCAGGAACTTCTCCCATCTCCGCATATGTTCATTGTATCGAGGGCAGTACACTGTCAAAACCAGAGATTTAAAAGTGTATGGACCATGCATTGTGTAGTATGCTGTGCCCATTATTTGTCTGGCTTATTAGCCGCCGGGCCCCTAGTGGGACCCAACGTTTCCATACTTATCCGCGGGGAGGCTAGCCAGGTGTATCAGCAGTCAATATATTATTCTGGCAGGTCCTGCCACCTATTTTCCTGAGATTTCGGTGGCTAGGATCTAAATAAAATAAAATAAAGATAAAATGTTTGCAGTTGGTTTTTTAGTAAGTAGTTATTAGAGACACTAGATGGGATTGTACACTAAAATGATAAATTCTAAAAGCCTAAAAGGTTGGGCAGGATTTTTGATGTTATTTATTAAATTTGGACTTGTGGGGCAATACACTGTGTAAAGAGAAAGTGTTGGGAGGGGAGGCGGAAGACTGGGGGTTAGGAAAACAGAAGAAAGGGGATTGATAGGTCAAAAATTCTTACGTCTCTTGAAATTCTGTAACCTCTGGAGCCTTGAGCACAAGGCGAGGATACTGCGGAGGTGTCTTCCTGGCAAATGCCAGCCAACTGTGTTCCAAATGTTCTTGTAATCATGCTTAGATGAGCATAGATGCCTTTATTTTTAGCACAAGCTCTGTGGATTGTGGGCGTGGATTGGAGGTTGGTGCAGAGTGTGGATTTGGGTGAGATGTAGATCTGGTGAGACAACAAGTTGGCCTACTTCAACACCCAGAATTCGAAACCCCATAGCCTCTTGAGGCTGGTGGTGGGAAACAAAACTTCCACAGCATAGGACAGCACACTACCAAAGTAAGTTGTAAGGTATTTCCTGATTATTTGTTTATTGTAAGGTTTGCACAGATCTATTTTCATTGCCAGAAGCAAGGCTTTGGAATTAGCATTAGTAGAGACATTTGATGTAAGAAAGCAAGCTTATACAGGATCAGCCAAAAAAAATAAAAAAATAAAATAAAAATAAAATAAAATAAATAATAACCACTTCCACTTCACCCCTCTGTTCGTTCGAAATACCTGTCCAACTGAGCCTTAAACTTATTTAGGCTATCAACTTCCACGACAAGGGATGGAAGTCTCTTCTGCCAACCAACCACCCACTGGCTAAAGGCAAATTTCCTCACGTCTATCCTACATCTGTCTTTCCTCAATTTGAATTTATGCCCTCTCAGGTGATTATTCTGACCAAGAGGACGAATCCCATCAGCATTGAGCATGCTCAAACCATTCAAGCCTTTATACATCTCTATCAGATCACCTCGCTGGTGCCTAGTCTCCAGACACTGTAATTTGCAAAACTTAGGCCTTTCTTCGTAAGAGCAACCCTTTGTTCCATTCACTAATCTTGTTGCCCTTCTCTGTACTCATTCCAGCATCTCTACATCCTTCTTGAAATGAAGCCTCCAGACCTGTATACAGTATGCTAGGTGTGGCCTGACCATTGCCTTATACAAGGCAATAATCACCTCCTTATCCCTGCTAGAAAAATTCCTATATATCATCGACAATACACCATGAGCTACTCTTGCAGCCCGTCTGCACTGCTCAGAAAACTTCATATCTGCCTGCACAACCACCCCCAGGTCCCTTTCATTCTCTACCACTGTCAGTGTAGTACCACAGAGTTGTAGGTTGCTCTTGGGTTGCTGTTTCCCATATGTAGTACTTTACATTTGCCACCTCTCAGCCCATCTGCTCAACCTTTCCAGATGCTGTTGCAGTAGCATAGTGTCAGTAGTGTCCTTGACAACCCTGCCAACCTTCGTATCGTCTGCAAACTTGGACATTAAGCTTGATATACCATCATCAATATCATTTATAAATACAGAAAATAATAATGGACCCAATACTGAACCCTGAGGGACTCCACTAATAACATTAGTCCACGATGAGCAGTGTCTATTGATTACCACTCTGTCTTCTCCCCCTCAACCCCCCCCTTTATCCATAGCAGCAATTTGCCTCCAATGCCACACTGCTCCTATTTGTGCAGCAGTCTTCCATGTGCAACAGTATCAAAAGCCTTTCTAAGATCCAAGTATATAATATCAAAGTTATTCTCTGCATCCAGTTCCTTTGTGACTGCATTATAGTATCCAATCAAATTGGTCAGGCATGACTTCCCCTTAACAAAACCATGCTGTGTCTGAGCTATAACTGAAGTCTTGTCTAGATGATCCTGCAGTGCTTCTTTAAACCAGTGCCTCCATTAATTTTCCGGGAACAGAAATTAAACTAACATGTCTATAATTACTTGTGTCGCCTTTTGATCCTCCTTTGTGAATTGGGGTCACATTTGCACATCTCCAGTCCATGGGTACTTCCCCTGAGTCCAAGGAAGCTCTCATAATTATGGCTAAGGGTTTGCTTACTTCCTTTCCTGCCTCCTTTAATATAACTGGATAGATCCCATCCACCCCAAGTGCCTTTCTTGTATTTATCTTCAAAAATTTCTCCCCTTTACTCTCAGTTATTACAAGATTCTCTAGCTTACTGCCAGAATTGAATACACCTCTGGCATTCCCCTTGCTGAATAACTCCTCATGTGTGAATGTCGATGCAAAATATTCATTTAGTTTGTTAGCTACCTGAGCAGGATCATCAACAGTTAAGCAATCGATATCAAGTGGACCAATCTGATTCATCCCTTCCTTCTAGAGTTTACATAAGTAAAGAACTCTTTGCTGTTTTTCTTTGCATCCCTTGCCAAAGATTTCTCATAATCTGCCTTGGCCTGCCTAACCTCCTTTGTAACTTGATTACAGATCAAGTTGTATCTATCATAGGCTTCTGTGTCACGTGTTAATTTGTATGTATCCCATGCATTTTTATTCTCTGCCATATGTCTCATTAGTTCATCTGACATCCACTTAGGCCTAAACCTTGAACAATATTTCTTAGTTGGTATGTAAAGCCTAGTAGCTTCCAAGATAAGTAAAGCCTAGTAGTTCCAAGAATACTGAGCTTGGATTTCCTGTTTATTAGTGAGGTTTGCATCAAGGATTACTCCTAGGAATTTGACACTGTCAGTGAAACCCATGTTTAGTCTCTAGAGCAAAGTTTCCGGCATCCCCCTCCCCCATACTTCTCCTTCAACTCATGCACGGTACTAAGTACTATAGGTTTTGATACCTTCCATGTTTGGGGTTTTCATAAATAAAAAAAAATAAAAAAATAAAAAGTCAGAACATTTCATACTAATTCGAGAATTAAGGATGATGCAGTATCAGTAAACAATCTGAATTGGAGTAAAGATGAGATATCTTGACTTTTTTTCAAGGCAACAAACTATATAATTTTAGTTATTTTGATAGCTTAGCCTTTTCTTTTGGCAATATTAGGCTACATTTCTACTGAAGAAATGAATAAACCTAATCTTCAAATACAAACAATTTATATGCAAGATGACTTGTCCTTTTATGTCAATGAGATTGGGTTTCTAACATTGCTGAAGGACATTTTGTAATGCAAGCATTTCACTAAGTCAGATGAAAACACACAAGCCTTTCAAAGTACAAGAAATTTATTTTGGAATTTTGAAAAAGAACGATTAAATACACTACATATTATGGGACTCATTTCAGTCCCATTTCTCAATAGCTTTAGTGAGTTGTGATGGTGGTTGTAGTGTTTGGTGGTGGTTGCAGTTTTCACAACAGAACAACAATTATGGGCAAGACTCATTCATATATTATTTAAGAAGTAATATATGTTCATATGTTAATTTTATGACTATATTGATCACAGAGTCCAAATTTCATAAGGTAATTGTAAAACCTTGAACTTTGGTCCTTGAGGTTGTCACAGACATTTTCTCAGATATGCCAGACAAGCTGTACTTGCTACCTAGGAGTCTAAAACACTGATGGAACTGATATTCGGGTGACACTCAAGTCAAGTGGACCCAATTTTGGTGAAGTCTGGACGGTCTGTGACAGCCAAATCCTCTGCTTGCACCTTCACGATGGTGGGACTGTTAGTAATCCTGGGTATAACCTCCATGCACAAGTACATGGTGGGTGACCACCCAGGTGTGAGCCAACGTAAGCAGGGGTCGAGGTGTGGCGCCCACACCACATGGAGGAACACGCTGCCTCTCTATGTTACCAGGCAGTACTAGGTGGTAGATGACCTTCATCAACCGGTGAAATACCACCACTTTGCTTATTGGAGGCGTGAAGTGGTGGAACCCATGTTTAGTCTCTAGAGCTAAATTCCGGTCAACCCTCCCCTATCTCTTCCATCATGCAGTATGATTGACAACTTTTGAGGTTATGATGAACGTCGTGGCGAGAACCAATATTCCTTACATTTCAAGGGTACAGCTCTAAAACGGTGTTCGCAGGCCAGCTGCTAGTTAGTACACTGGACCGAACCTATTGGTAACTCTCTAGGAGGCTTCCGGATCAGCTAGTGTATAATCTTGCTACCTCTACTCTGCCAGATAGTGACTGGAGGGAGTCCGAGTAGTGTGTATGCAGGGAGCATTGTCGAGGCCACGCCATGTCAAGGATCTGAGTATATTCTTACCACGTGTATGCCATATCCAAAAATTTCATTACTTCAATACAGCATGTCCCACCCACTTTTTCTTACTATTGAATACACCATGAATTGTCAAACTAATAGAGCAAGCTTATCTGCGAAAAGATCTAAACCTCCCAAGCACTTCCTAATTCATTTCACAAATATACGTGGTCTCAATTCTAATCTCAACGATGTCCATTTCCACTTGCAGTCTGCCAAACCCCATGTACTTTTTCTGACAGAATCTCAGTTAACGGTTGATCCAACTACTGCTCATCTCAGATGCCCAAATTATTCGCTGTATGATTCCTTTCGCCTCAAAGGTGGTACTTGTGCATATGTCCATTCTAATATTCCCTGTCAGAGACTTGGCAATTTGGAATCTCCTCTTTGATATTCTCTGGCTTAAAATCTCTCTACCCCATTGTGTCAAATTCATCTGTTGTCTCTCCCATTCTCCCACCTCCACTAATCAGTTGGAGCTCTTTGACTTCCTCTCTTTGCAACTTGACTTTCTCCAGTCCAACTTTCCTAATGGTGAGGTAATTTTCCTTGGTGATTTTAATGTTCACAACTCCAGCTGGCTTCCGTTTTCTAGTCACACCGACCCAGCAGGTCGAGATGCTGAGGCTTTTGCAATTACTAATGACCTAGCACAGATTGTTCATTTACCTACAAGAATACCGGACAATCCTAATCATACAGCCAATACGCTTGATCTTTTTCTCACAAACAACCCTTTTAAGTACACGGTCGAAGTAAGAGGTCCTTTAGGGACTTCAGACCACAACTTGGCGATTGCCTCTTCTCCAATGGAGCCTTTATCTTTATCTTGTAATGCCTAACAACACGGGGTTGCTATTTGGGAATAGCAACCACGTGTTGTTTGGCATTACAAGAATGCAAAATGGGATGACCTGCGAGGCTTCTTTTCCTTGGTCGGATTACTGTTACAAAACTTCTGATGTCAACGTTTGCTCAGATCGTGTCAGTGAAATTATTCTTGCAGGAATGGAATCCTTCATCCCACAATCCACTTTAAAATCTCGTCCTTTATCTAAACCTTGGTTTTCCAATTAATGTGTTAAGGCTGTTCAAGAGAAGAATGTTGCATATCGTAATTGGCTTGCTTCTAATTCTTCAGTTTCATTTTCTGCCTACACCAAAGCTCACAACAACTGAAAAGCAGTTATTAATCAGTCCAAACTAGAGTTTGAACAGGCTAAGAGTAGAAAACTTGCTTCTTGCCCTAATGGTAGCCAAGCATTCTGGTCTCTTGCCACAGCTATTGGTCGCAACTTTTGCCCATCTCTGCTCCCACCTCTGTCCAAACAAGATGGTTCTGTTGTCATTTCAGCCAAGGATAAAGCTGACCTGCTAGCATCCCATTTTTCTTTCAACTTATGCATTAACGATCTTGGTAAAACACCTCCCACCATTCCCAACATGCTCCATTCAATGCCTCCTGTGGTCTTCCGTCAAAAGGATATCAGAAGGATTTTGATGAATCTTGATGCTAAGAAAGCTTCCGGTTCTTATGGTATTTCTCCACTTGTTCTCAAAACCTGTGCTCCTGAACTTACTCCTATTCTTTGCAGCCTTTTTTCACTTTCTTATTCCAAAGGTGTTTTTCCTTCTGCTTGGAAATTAGCATTAGCATTAGTAGAGGCATTTGATGCAAGAAAGCAAGCTTATGCAGCATCAGCCAAAAAAAAAAAAAAACCCACTTCCACTTCACCCCTCTGTTCGTTCAAAATACCTGTCCAGCTGAGCCTTAAACTTATTTAGGCTATCAACCTCCACTACAAGGGATGTAAGTCTGTTCCACCAACCAACCACCCGGTGGCTAAAGGCAAATTTCCGCACGTCTATCCTACATCTGTCTTTCCTCAATTTGAATTTATGCCCTCTCAGGTGATTTTTCTGAGCTAGAGGAAGAATCCCATCAGCATTGAGCATGCTCAAACCATTCAAGGCTTTATACACCTCTATCAGATCACCTCGCTGGTGCCTAGTCTCCAGACACTGTAATTTGCAAAACTTAAGCCTCTCTTCGTAAGAGCACCCCTTTGTTCCATTCACTAATCTTGTTGCCCTTCTCTGTACTCGTTCCAGCAGACCTCCTTCTTGAAATGAGGCCTCCAGACCTGTATACAGTACTCTAGGTGTGGCCTGACCATTGCCTTATACAAGGGAATAATCACTTCCTTATCTCTGATGGAAAAATTCCTGTATATCATTGACAATACTCCATGAGCTACTCTTGCAGCCCATCTGCACTGCTCAGAGAACTTCATATTGAAATTTGCTAATATCCAGCCAGTTCCTAAAAAGGGTGACAAATCCCTCCCATCCAATTATCGTCCCATTGAAATTACTTCTACTCTTTCTAAAGTAATGGAGAAATCAATTAACCGCCAACCCTTAAACTACCTAGAAACCTTCCATCTGATCAAGGATCGCCAGTATCGATCCACTGGTGATATTCTGGCTTATGTTACCCATTTATGGATTAATTCGATGGAAAGGTTTGGTGAAACACAAGTAGTTGCTCTTGACATCTCAAAGGCTTTTGATCGTGTTTGGCATAAAGGTCTTCTAAACAAGCTTCCATCTTATGGTTTGCCAACTGTTTTTAGTAATTGGTTATCCAGTTTTCTTTCTGATCGCTCACTGAGGGTGATGGTAGATGGCTCTCTGTCTTCTTACTTCTCCACTAATGCTGGTGTTCCCCCAAGGTTCAGTTCTTTCCCCCACTCTTTTCCTCTTGTATATTAATGACCTTCTTCCATTGACTGGAAATCCTATCCATAGTTTTGCCGATGATAGCACATTGCATTCCACTTTCCATTTTGAGAAACCTTGTCCTTCTCAATCAGCTTCAACTTCTCGAAAATCTGCTACCAATTCCTTAAATGCCGATCTTTTGGTAATTCTCCAGTGGGGCAAAGACAACTTAGTTGATTTCAACCCTTCTAAAACTCAGTCTTTTCTTATATCTCGCAAAAAGGATTCTTCTGCTCCTATGCTTATCTTTAGTGACACTCCGATTTCTAGGCAAGTTGATATATCTCTTTTGGGTATTACCCTGACTTCTAATCTCTCCTGGCACAAACTGAGACCTGAAACTGTAACATTTAGTTTAATTGTTGATGTGCAAAGTTAAAGTGTGATACATAGAAGTGAAAACAGTGAAGTAAATATAGGTATGTATCTAACTCTCTGAAAGTAGTGTTGTAGTTTAATAAATTTTGATATCAAATCTATGTAATGTTTCGTTATATATTGTGACTGTGGCATATGTTTCCTTTATTGAAAGCTTTTTGTTTTCTCACTCTTAAAATATGAATTGATTCAAGTATTAAATTTTTATATTGAATTATTATCAGTTATATTACTTTTAAGCTGTTAGTATAATTTCATTTGAATTAAAAATCTGAAATTGTCAATAAACAACAAATTAAATGATGATTGTTGTTATTTGAGAGCTATTTTTGGCGCAAGAGCAGTTTAGGCTATAATGCACCTAGTCTAGGTTAGAGAGTTTCATGTTTCGACATTTTTCATTATGTTCTTTAGAAACCAATATTTTGTTTTATAATTATGTAACTTTTTCGTAAATGTTATACTATTAGTTTTTATATGTTTTGGTAGTATCTGATTAGCTTAAGGAAAAAGAAAATGTCGTTAATATTTGGCCAGTCATCTAAAATTATTTTAAGCACTAGGTTGTTTTGTGCATTCATTATTGTTTGAAAGGCTTTCATACATTCTCTGTTAAATCTTGGACAGTTCACCATGAAGTGATGTACAGTGAGCGGAACTTGACAGTTTTGGCATTGAGGAGGATTTCCATCTCTGAGTAGGTAAGAATAAGTCATATGGGTATGTCCGATTCGCAATCGAGCAAGGATAACTTCTTCGTGTCTGTTGGTTTATTGTTTGTATGTAGGCTTTATGGCACAAGGGCAGCAAAGGCCATAATGCACCTAACTATGGTGATGTCAAATACATATATAGTTCTCTCTGCATAGATGTTATTCAAATTTATACTGCATTGTACAGTTTTATCTGTTTGAGAAAACAAAAAATTTCAGTTACATGTGGCGTGTCTGCCAGGAGGTCAGAAATGCTGAGAGCGATGTTTGTCTTGGAAAATGAGGTAAACATAGCTTGTCGATCAGTATTGTATTTGGAGCAATCAATAAGCACATGCTCAACAGTGAGCTGAGTGTTTCACCCTGTGCACCGTGGTGGATCAGTGCCTGCAAGAAGATAGAGATGAGTCAGGTGCGTATGACCTATTTGTAGTCGAGCTAGTACTACTTCTTCATGTCTATTCTCACGTGTACTCGACTTCCAAGGCTTGAGCTCTTTCTTTATACGGAGCAGTTTGTTACCAGCTTGGTTTTGCCAGATATATTGCCATTGCTCAACACTTTGCTTCTTTATAATTAATTTGAAATCAGAGAGTGGTATGCTAAAGGGTTGATCTACAGGATCTGTAGCAGTTTTGGCAGCTAGGTCAGCATGTTCATTTCCAACAATTCCAATGTGACCAGGGGTCCAACAAAAGAGAATTTGTTGTTTGTTCTTATTTAACTTGGTCATGGTGTTCCAAATGTGTATGAGTAAGGGGTTATGATGATTTTTATTCTGCTGTACAGCTTGGATAGCACTAATTGAGTCTGTGTAGACAGCACTGTGCAAAATATTTGCTGAGAGGATGAAATTTAATGCTAGGTAGATAGTATAGAGTTCTGCAGTGTAGCTAATGCATTCAATAGGGAGTTTCTTGGCTATAGTAAAGTTTGGAAATACTGCTGCTGCACCAACATGGGTGTCAGTTTTAAATCTGTCTATGTAGATTGGCGTGCACTCTGCGTGCTGGGTTCTCAATGTGGCATGAATTTGCATTATGTTCTGCTGGGATAAGGTATGTTTCCCCAACAATGTGAGTGAAAGGTTGCACAGCAGTATGTGATACATCCAGGGTGGAACTGTACGCGAGGTGGCCGTCTGTATCATGCTAAGGTCAATTTGCCAATCACTGAGCAGGGAACACAGGCGTATCCCTGTTGATGGGTAGGCGCTGTAAAGATTTTCCCATTTGGGCGAGAAAAGTCCATTCCGAGTAGGGTTGTCCAGTTGCCCTTTGACTTTTGCTGCGTAGTTTAACAGAAGCATTTGTCTGCGTATATGTAAAGAGGTTTCAGTTGCTTCAGTATATAAGCTCTGAACTGGCGATGTACGGAATGCCCCTAGTGCAAGGCAAAGAGAACTGTGGTGTACAGGATCAAGCCAACATAAAGCACTTGGTCTAGCAGAGCTGTAGACCACAGAGCCATAGTCTAGACGTGACCGTATTAATGCATGGTACAAATGCAGCAGCGTGTAACAGTTGGCTCCCCATGTTGCGCCAGATAGTACTCTTATGTTTAGCTTCTTAAGGCAAATAAACCGGAGCTGTTTTATATGTTCGAGGAAGGTAAGTTTTTGGTCTAGAACCACACCAAGAAAGTGGACACTGCGAACCACTGGGATCATTTGATTTTCTAGGTGAAGTTCTGGGTCTGGATGTAGGTTATGCTTCCTACAGAAGTGTATCCCAACAGTCTTTTGGGGCGAGAGGTGAAAGCCATTGTTTTGTGACCATTTTACAACTTTGTTGATGGCACCTTGCAACTATCTTTCTACCATTCGCACATTAGGCAAATATGCAGGAGATACTGAAGTCATCGCATGCAGAGTAGTGGACACTGTTTGTGGTAGACCCTGTGTTATGGAGTTCGTTATTATGTTAAATAGGGTGGCACTCAGGACTGAACCTTGCAGAACTCCTTCTTCCTGGATAAAATTTAAAGATAACTGGTTGTTGACTCTAACTTGGTATGAGCGAAGGTGTAGGAAGTTTCTGATAAACTCTGGCAGGTGTCCGTGTAGTTCTAGATCGTATAGGTTTTGCATTATGCCGTACCTCCAAGCTGTGTCAAATGCTTTTTCTATGTCAAAAAGAACCACGACATCGTGTTCTTTTTGTACAAAAGCATCACGGATGTTTATTTCTGCCCTGATTAGTAAATCAAGAGTGGATCTGCCTTGGCGGAAACTGCATTCGAAGTTGATAAAATATTTCGAAGTTGATAAAATATTTCTCAGCCTGTGCCTTGCGTACCTGAAAATCAGTTGGGTAAGTTGTCGTGGCTGAGATTTTCATGAACGATTCGCCCAATGAATTTGCAATCTCCACCGGTGTTGTAACATCACAACTGTTTAGAGTTAGTATGGAAAGGTTGCTGTGTGGATGTTTAGAGTATACGTCGTATATATCGTTTGCATTTTTGTAGTTCTTGTAATTGTGGAAGCAAAACGTCTCCATGCTTCCCTTTTGCTAATCTGTCTAATACGTTTTGCTTGAGCCTGTTTAAAGTGGATGAGATTTGCAGCTGTTGGAAACTTCCTGAAGATGTTCCATGCTTTGTTCTTTACTTTTTTAGCCATGCTGCATTCATCATTCCACCAAAATTTTGAGCGTGCTGATATTTTGTTGGATTGCTTTGGAATCGCTTGGTCTGCTGCCTGTAGTAATTGGTTAGATATATATTCTGTAGCTGAGTTTATGGATGTTTGCTAGACCTGCTTTTCTTCCAGTATTGCTAGTTGTTTGTATATATCCCATTTCGCTTTGGAAAAGTTCCATTTAACAGTTCTGTTAGAAAAATAGGGGATGTTTGTATCAGTCCAGCATATCACTGGGTAATGGTCACTACCCAGTGGATTGCTGTGAATAGTCCATCCAAATATAGGATATATGGATGCTGAGCATAGTGAGACATCAATAGCTGAGGTAGATCCTGTAGGTAAATGCACATAGGTGTGTGAGCCATTATTGAGAATAATCGAAGTGTTCTGGCCAAGTAACTTTTCTATAATTTGTCCTCGTTTGTCCATATTTTGATTTCCCCATAAAGGATGATGACTATTGAGGTCCCCTAGGATGAAGTAGGGTTGAGGAAGTTGTACCACTAGTTCTTCTAGGTCAGTGTAGCTTATATTTTGATTAGGCGGCAAGTATAGCGAGATGATAGTCAAGTCAAAATTAACATTGACTCTCACTGCAACTGCCTCAAGGTTTGTTTTTAATGGGAGTGGTTTGGAGGGGTATTTGAGCATTGATTATCAATGCCACACCTCCATGCGCCTGATTGTTAGGGTCGTGTACAACACTATCTTGCCGATTAATTATATAGTTCCAGAGAGAAACAGTTATATGTGGGGTCAGATTGGCTTCCTGAAGGCAGAAAGCGATAGGATCATATTGTGTGAGGAGATCTTGGATATCATTTAAATTACTGCGATATCCTCTACAGTTCCCATTGCAGAAATGGAAGCATTATTTGGGTTTAGTAGAACCCTCGATTTGTTTTCGAGAGGTTGAAGGTTTCCCTTTCCCCTTCTTTGCAAAGTATGGTTTTCCCGTGTCCATATCCTCATCAGTAAATAGTTCTAGTACGTGCTCATCTTGCTGTGAGCTATCTTCTAAGTCCACACAATCTGTTTGGTTTGCATCAGGAGAGGTAGTTACTTTAGTGTTTTGCTGTGGGGGAGACATCTGGTTGTACAGTAATTGGAGTATTTATGGCTTTACTTTGTTCGCTTTGATTTACTGGTACAGTGGTCAATATGACCTTGCCCACTGAGGTAGCGATTCACTTGGCGGTATGGTTACCACCATTTGGGTTAGAATTGATATATGTCTTTTAGTTGTTTGAGAATAGGTTGGTTTATTCAGGGCTGGTAAAGATTTTTTGGCCTCTTGATAGGTGACATTGTGTTCAGTTTTGTATCGTATGTGTTTTTCACATTTCCAAAGGGGACACTCCTTAGAAAACACTATGTGCTTCTCTGCAGTTTGGACAACTAGGTGTTGTAGCTGTGCATTCAGTGTTAGCGTGTGCAGTGGACCCACATGCGGCACAGGCAGCTGATCCTCTGCAGACTGTCTGTGAGTGCCCAAACTTTTGGCACTTGTAGCAGTATAAGGGATTTGGAATGTATGCTCTAACATCGCAATTAAGATAACCTGCTTTGATTGCTGTTGGTGTTTAGGATTATCGAAAGCGAGTATTATGTTCCGAGTGGGAACTAGTATACCGTCTTTTTTGTCATTATTCTTCTTACATTGATTACTCCTTGATCTTGTAATTCCTGTTTTAACTCTTCATCTGACACATTCATGAGGTCCCATTCATTGATGATACCTCTTGACATGTTCAGGGAAACATGTGGTGAAACGGTAATGGAAGTTCCACTGAAAGTTTTTAGTTTTAGTAGTTGCTCAGACTGTCGAGCAGTGGCAACTTCAACCAGTAAGTCTCCCGATCTTAAGCAATGAACTGTCTTGGGGGTACCTATTATGCTTTCTAGGCATTTTTGCACTAGAAATGGCGATATAGTTTGCCAGTAGGCTGTTCTTCAGTTGAGTGAATGATAAGAAAGGTTGGAGTTCTAATTTTGGCTACGTCAGTCTTTTGACGTTTAGCTACAACAAAATGAGGCTCTTACTGTTTTTGCCGTGTTTCTGGGTCTTAGGATCTGTTTCCTTCATTTCGCCCCAGAAGGGAGAGTTTTGCCCCTTCAGGTTACCGGCCCCGCCACGTGGAGGCAGGAGCAGTGCCACCTTTGTGACCAAGTGGTAGGGAGTTAGTAATAAAACAATAAATGGAAGGAAGAAAGAAAGAAGGTTACTTTTCCTTCTGATCTAGTAAAGTGTTTTCTTTACTGAATTAATTGAGTGTTAATGTAATGCTGAAAATAAGAAAATGATTTTATTTCACCAAGAAAGAGTGCTAATTTACTGGCAGAGACACTTGATCACAAAATTGCTTGGCCCATGGGCACCTGGGGCCCATGTCTGTCAGAATGGCTGCTAGTAGTCCATGGTCGAAGTGTTTATTTAATTACACAAAGTATGTTGTTAGTTTGATCTTGCCAGTGTTGCTATTGTTTTGAACTGCTTTGGTGGATTAATGACTTGTAATCGGTATACGGTATTGAGCAAAAGGCGTAGTCAGAGGTAGCAGCTTCTCTTGCCACTTTGTCTGCTCTTCCATTTCCAGTTATTCCTGTGTGGCCTGGGATCCAGCAAAATCTGATCTTGTGATTACTTTGTAACAGCTTTGATACTGAATATTGGTCCTGTTGTAAAACTGGGTGCATTCTGTACGGTTGTTCTTTAGCATTCTGTAAGGCAATGACAGAGCTAAGAGAGTCAGTGAAAATTATGCTGTCTGCTATCTGTTTATGTTGTTGTTATTTGGTGTTTAGGAGCATTAGCAACTAAGGCCATATTGCTCCAGGGATATGCGGTGGTCATTCCCTGACCTTTCCGCATCCTCTGTATTTGGTGGACACTGGCTCGAACCCCAGTCTAATCAAGAAGCATGTGCTACGCACTGCTGCTCCTGCCCACCTGTTTGTTTAATTTTGTTTACAGCCATCAAAATGGCTTGTAATTCAGCTGTATTGCTGTTGATGGGGGTTTTAAGTGCAATGGCTACTTAGGCCATATTGCACTTAGTAAAGTAGTTCATACTGCTTGTGTTGGTTGATGTAGAAGCAGTTAGAAACAGCTATACAGTCCTATTCATTTTAGGAAGGAGAAGAATTCTGTGAGATTTGGTTTTTCACCTATAATATGGCTAAGGGACAAAGGTTCCTTTAAGCTTGCCAGAGAACTGAATGACACTAGTCGAGTATTATTATATAGAGTACATTCCAAAAGTATGTGTTTCACTGTGAGTGGTGTATGACAATGATTACACTGAGGAGGGTCATTCCCTGACAAGAGGAAGAGGAGTAAGAAAGATACTTTGTAATTTTTTTTTGTTTGAATGAAAATAATTGTTTGTTTTATTGATGAGAATAACCCCTGGCCTTGAAGGGAAAGTGCAAAACTATTTAATCTTGTAACCAGTTACAATCAAATGTAGCTGCAATAAAGATTCTCTCTCTTTCTAAAATCGATCAATTTTGTTTCTCTGTTGAACATGATTTTAAAGGGAATAAACCAATGGATTTCCTGTTGTAAAGATATGTGATTATCTTGTTATTGTGGTTTTATTTAGTTATTACACAACACCTTAACTCCATGTAATTATCACACTTTGTGGCCACTTAGAGGAAGTCAACTCATCAGACATCAAAAGAACAGTGCCAGAACAGCTCAACAAGCAAAACTTCATCTCACAAGGGATCCATGGATTAGTAAAGTGCTAAAGGAAGTAATGGTGAATGTAGCAGGGACTACAATGAAGACTGA